>NC_025993.2:56061567-56164226 GCF_000442705.2 Elaeis guineensis
TTGAAGATCTTGTTCACCAGCCGTTGATAGGTCGCCCCTGCATTTTTTAGGCCAAAAGGCATGATCCTGTAACAGTAAAGACCACGATCAGTGATAAAAGTAGTCTTTTCTTCGTTCTCTGGTGCCATCCTAATTTGATTATAACTGGAGAATGCATCCACGATAGTGAGAATCTCGTGGCTCGAGGTTGCATCCACTAATTGGTCAATTCTGGGTAGAGGATAACTGTCCTTCGGGCAGGCTTTGTTCAGCTTTTTGAAGTCTATACACATCCTCCACTTGCCGTTCACCTTTTTGACGAGAACCACATTGGAGACCCAGTTCGGATAGTTGACTTCTCTGATGAACCCGGCTTTCAGAAGTTTATCAACTTCCTCAGCTATTGCCTTCTGTCTTTCCAGTGCATGACCTCAGATTTTTTTTTTCATCGACCAATGTTTGGGATCAACAGCTAGACGGTTTTCCATGACTTCTGCATCAATCTCCGGCATGTCCGTCGGAACCCAAGCAAAAACATTCACATTCTTTTGTAGAAAATTGATGAGCCATATCCGTACCTCTTGTCCCAGGTTAGAGCCGATCTTCACTACGTGCTCTTCATTCTTATCATTTAAAGGAATTGAGACAAGATCTTCAATTGGCTCACCCCGTTCTTCAGCAAGGTCGTCGTGGGTGTCTAATCCATCAATCGGACAGGGGTCAGACTGACCATTTCTTTGTAAGACTATGTTATAACAGTATCTTGCCAGGACTTGATCTCCTCTGACCTCTCCGACCCCTTGGCTTGTAGGAAATTTCAATTTCAAATGGTAGGTCGATACCACAGCTCGGAGGGCGTTGAGGCCAGGTCGGCCAAATATTGCGTTGTAGGCAGACGATGCCCTTACTATCAGAAAATCCACTTGCGCTCTAGATTATTTCAGATACCGACCTGCAACTAGGGTCAAAGTTATTACTCCTTCCACTGGCACAGCATCGTCAGTGAACCCTACCAATGGAGAGCTTATCGGCCCTAATCGATCATCCGAAATGGATATTTTTGAGAATGCATCGTAAAATAAAATATTGATCGAGCTTTCATTATCAACAAGAATGCGGCATACATCATAGTTAGCAATATTTAAAGAAACTACAACCGCATCATTATGAGAGAATTGAATCACCTGGGCATCTTCTTCAGTAAAGGTTATAGATTCTTCAGTCCTCTGCCGCTTGGGTGGTCCGACCGATCCACTGCCTGCTCCCCATCGAGGTCCTCCAG
Organism: Elaeis guineensis; assembly: GCF_000442705.2. NCBI lineage: Eukaryota > Viridiplantae > Streptophyta > Magnoliopsida > Arecales > Arecaceae > Elaeis > Elaeis guineensis. The sequence continues at coordinate 56,062,829 of NC_025993.2, forward strand.
AGATGGTGTTGATGATCCCGATTGGAGGCCATCTTCAGGCTGTTCTTCTTTCCTTGGTGGCTCTGGTTGTGGTAGGGCCCTCGACCGATCTTCCCTACCTTCAGGACGATGTCGGATGAATCTGTTGAACCGACCTCGTCTGATGAGCTCCTTGATCTCATCTCGGAGCTGAATACATTCCTCCGTGTCGTGGCCATGGTCACGATGATAAAGGCAAAACTTGTTAGGGTTGTGCTTCCCGAGGTGTGTGCGCATCCTTTCTGGCCTTGGCAGCTGCTCCCTATCTCCATCAGCACTTGAGTTTTTGGAGCATTGAGAGGGACATAGCTATGGAATCTTCCTGGGGGAGAGCTCCGTCAAACTCTATGGTCCAGGCTTCTCTGCCTATGAGCTCGGAGGGGAGTTCGGACACGCTTGTGTCTGGGGGGAGTTCGAGAACGTGGCTAAGCTTCACTCGACCCTTTTTCAACTGCGGGCTTGCTGGAGTCACCCGCCTGCTACTCCTTCGTAGCCTCCTCGTCCTTCAGCTTGAAGGCTTCCTCTGCTCAGGCATATCCTTCGGCCCGAGCCAGCAAATCAGCGAAGTCCCTAGGATACTTCTTTTCCAGGAAAAATAGAAGGTCATTCTTTTGAAGACCGCTCTTCAGGGCGGTCAATGCAACTGATTGATCCAAGTTTCGGACTCCCAATACGGCGGCGTTAAAATGGTTGACATAAGTTCGGATGGATTCTCCCTCCTTTTGCTTGATGTTGATGAGAGACTCCGAACCTCTCCAGAGATGTCGGCTGCTGACGAAATGAGCTGCAAACTGATGGCTCATTTGATCAAAGGAGAAGATAGTATCCGACTTCAATGTCGAGTATCAATTTCTTGCTGCTCCCTTTAAGATAGATGGGAAAGCTCGGCACAGGATGGCGTCTGGCACGCCATGGAGCAGCATCATTGTCCGAAAGGCCTCCAGGTGGTCAATCGAATCCGAGGTCCCGTCGTAGCTCTCAAATTGGGGGAGCCTGAAGTTCGACAGGATCAGTTCCTGCATAATCCTTTGAGAAAAAGATGGGTCAATACAGATATCCTCACCATAAGCAGGGGGAGCATGGCGGAGTTCTTCGATCCGCCGATTCATCTCTTGGAACCTTTGATCCAAGAGATCCTCTCGATCATGAATCTTGAGGATCTTCTGGCAGAACGGAGGTAGGGACCCTCTGGGGGTGGAATCGTGATCAGACAGAGGGCTCTCCGTCCTTTGCTTCCCCTTTTCGGGGGATACAGGACGACTGGCCCAAGTAGGCCGCCCGATCGTCGGATTCTGAAACTCCAGCGATGCTCTTTTCAGCCGCACAGATGCCTGCGGCTGCTGCTGCTACTGCATAGTCTGCACCACTTCGGTGAGGCCCCTGACCTGCTGAACCAGCAGGTCGAACTGCCCATGCCGACTACTATTATCGGAGGAGGAGGAGCCTAAGAAACTGAAGACGAGGCCGGAGCTGGTGGATCTTGCTGAAATCTAGCCATGGAGGTCGTAGATCACCTGGTGGATGCCTTTCGGGAAGGCATCAAGTTGGGATCTAGCTGGAGAAGAAGAAGAAGATGTCGAAGAAGATGATCGGAGACAGTCCCGTTGAGTACTCCTTCAAGAACAAGGATCCTGCGAAGACACAGCCCCTTCCTCTAGCGCCAATTTTTTTGGTGCAGAATTTTGCCGATGCCGGAGAAGCTGGAGTCGAGGGGATCACGACCGCCGTCGGAACCTGCAAGAAAAGTCTAAACCAGAGTTGGTGGTACTCCGGCAATACCCTCCGATGCTCAAGTCAGTACTCTGCTTCAACAGAAATAGAGCACTCGAATGGGATTTTAGCAGAGTTTAGAGATAGTACTTAGAGCTTAGAGGAGAACGTATCTAGGAGGTCTCTTTTATAGACGGGAGAGCATAACTGATTGACAGCAACGTCCGTAACTGCCTGGTAGTGGGCCGTTCGGGGCCACGTGGAGTTTGTTATGGAGAGTGGAGTGGTGTCCGTTGTCGCGACTTGCCAGGGAGTTCGGGTCGGACGGCTGAAGCTTGATTGGGATGTCTGGTAGAGCGGAATAGCTCTCTGTCTCAGCAATCTAAGAGAAGCTCAGATGTTTTCGAGGTTGCTGACGGGTTAACTGTTATTGGGTGCCTTAGGCGTTGATGCTGCAGACGGAAGTCATCTGCTGTAGAAGTTCGAACGAAAACTTTCTGTTAGAGAAATCTGACTGGAGTCCGATTGCTAGAGAGGTCCGTCTAGAATTTGTCTGATGTAGAAGCTTGTCTGAAGACTGTCTGCTGGAGAGGTCCGGTTGCATGAAGAATCTGACAGAAGGTCGATCGATAGCGAAATTCAGAAGATGCTATAGAAGGTTGATCGATAGAAGAGTTTGAAAGGTGTTGTGGAAGTTCGTCCACTGGAGGAGTCTGGAGAACACTGTGGAAGGTCGATCGTTGGAGGGGTCCGAAGAAAATTTATCCGTTGGAGGGGTCTGGTTGGCACTGTTGAAGTCCGATTGGCGCCGCTGTTGAAGGTTGATGGCTGGAGAGGTATGGAAGACATCGGAGACAGTCGGTCACTGTAGGAATCCAGCTGCTGGAGTCCATCCATTGTAGAAGTTCGTTTAGAATCCATCCGCTGTAGAAGTTCGGATGGAGTCCGGTTCTTGCAGAAGTCTAGAAGGAGGCCGCTTACTGTAGAAGCTCAGATGGAGATCGATTACTGTGGAAACCCGGATGGAGACCACTTATTATAGAAGTTCGACTGAAGTCTGCTTGCAATAGAAGTTCGAACGGAATTCGCTTACTGTAGAAGCTCGGATAAAATTCGGAAGGCGGTCGGATGGAGTCTGGTTACTGTAGAAGTCCTGCTGCTGGAGAAGCCCAGACATTGACGAAGTCTGGAAGAAGCTCGGAGTAAAGTCGATCGTGACAGGAGGAAGTCTGGAAGAGATTCAGAGAGTAGTATCACTGTACAAAATCGGCTGATAGTGAAGCCGAGATAGCATTTGGAGTAGTCCGATAGACGACTGAAGGAGCTCATTATTGGAAAAGTCTGGAGGGTACGGTAGGAGTTCGTCCGTTGGAGAAATCTGGAGGACACTGTGGAAGGTCGACTGCTGGAGGAGTCCGGATGATACTGTGGAAGCTCGGACTACCGGGGGAGTTCAAAAAGATGCTGCACAAGGTCGGAAGCCAGAAGAGTCTTGGGAGGGTTGGCCTCTTACGAACTTCGACTGGGGTTATTTTATATCCAACAACATCAAAAAAATATGGAACACCCCTTTCCATATTTTTTTATGGTAAATCCATTCTCTAACTAATCTTCTACAAAAAATATCATCAAAATGTCACATATTTAAGAAGAAATAAATTTATTAGCGTGGAGAGGTTGATCTGGATGAGAACAGATTCTTATGATAAGAAATATTTTGAAATCTAATTTTAGAACCTTCCTTTTATCAAAATCAAATTAGATTTGGATGTGAGATAAATAAGGAAAAAGATTCTTTGGTGTGAAAAAATCTCATACAAAGTAATTTTGTGTGTGGAGATATATGACATGCAATCTGGGTTGGCACAGGGAGAAGAGTCTTATTCCAATAAAGACTCTAAGTTTCATTATTTGAATCCAAACCAAATCACATCTGGTTTAGTCCAAATAAAATATATGAAACTTAATCTAATTAGATTTATAAATTTTTAATTAAATTTTAATCAAATTAAGAATTGATTGAATCAAAGTCCTGATCAAATCAGGGATAATTCTCTCTTAGCGATTAGATCATCTCATAACCTAATCGAGTCAAACCTAATTGAATCTAATTCAATTAGATTTTATTTAATCTTTTTTGCTCAATCAAATTAAGTTAATTAATAATTTAATTACTAATTAATCTTTTATTAATTTATTAATACTTGGTGAATTAATTTATTGTAACTTTTGCATAAGATTAACCATCAATCAAATTGACGATTAAGCCCTTGAACGATTCTCAATCGTTGATCAGCCATATGATCAGTCAGAAACTTCTTTTGAGTGTAACCTCATAGGTTCGAATCTAAGCCGGTAGTATAGGAATAACTCTTTGAACCAATCAATATAACCATCTAGCAATAATGACCCGACGTCCGGATAGATCGAATGATGGCGAAGCAATATTCAAGAACCTATTGACGTATGATTACCGTATAATTCATCTCTTTAATCCTAATGCTCGAAGATGACCTAAGATTTAACTGTCAATCTTAGATAAGTCATCTACATTATATTTTAATCTTTCTCAAATCCATCACATGGATTATCTGGGTCCAAATTTTGCTAAATTGAAATACACTGATGCATATCTCCTACTAATTTGGAGGAGTCAATCCCATCTTGACTCACACACCGACTTGATAAGTACTTGACTGTACCTAAAAATCTTTTATTATTGAATTAGAAACTCAGTTAGTCTGACACCAAAGTATAGTGAGTTGCTTGTAAGTCACCGTGGTGATCTCAGATCGGAGGAACACTTATATCCATACTTTTCGTGAGCTACCTTTGACAGCAGAGTGCTCCACAGTTAGTCACGTTCAGTGATGATGTACTCCTACATCTCACTTGCATGCCATATCAGTATCTTCATACTATTTGGTTACAAGGACAACCAATGCATATGGCACACAATGACCTACACTTGATATTGCTATCGTTCTAGTAATAGTGTATCGTTTGGTCGCAAACCAGTTTAAAAACTATGCGATAAATCCTCCTTTATCGATCAAAGTAGTCCTAAGAACTTCGTCACAATATAGGAGTTCATTAGAAGATGTATCCTTGTGATGAAAAATACTAAATAATTTTTATTATTTATCAATTTATATACATTTATAATTAGCACAATCGTCAAACGATTGACTTTAGGACACAATTCCTAACAACTCCCACTTTGACTAAAGCCAATCAGTATAGTATTATATACCCATCTTCAATTTATCATCTCAAAACTCCTAGATACTGAGGCTTTAGTAAATGGGTTGGTCACGTTCTCCTTTCTGTCGATCTTCTAAAGACTAACGTCATCTTAACAGATTTTTCTGAATAAGGCAGTAGCGATGCAGAATGCCTGGTAAGCTAATGAAACTTCGGCTCCTTGGCATGAGTTATGGCTCCGATGCTGTACAATATAGTAGGACCATCATCGAAGGATGCCACTCTTAGCTTGTCAGTGAACTTGTACAATCATATAGCTTCTTTGTAAGCATCGAATACTACAATACATTCTGCCTTACAATTTGAATTTGGCTATATTGCTCTGCTTGGAACCATTCCAGCAAATTGCTCCATTAGTTAAGGTAAGGATGTATTCCGACATGTTCTTACTATTATTATATCTAATTCAAAAATAAAGTCATACTCCACAAGTTTTAAGTCAAATTTTTCATAACCGAGTCAACGGTCCTTAGTATTTCTCAAATACTTAAAGATGACCTTCCAGTGATTCTCATCCGGGTCTTTTAAGTATCCACTCACTATCCTAGTGAGTAACCATATTCAGTCTCATACATGATATACATGATAGAATAAATTCTACTCATAAACACCTTATGTATGTTAGACTAGGAAAATCCAAGCAGCCTCTTAGATCTATCTCTATATATCTTCATCACTAGGATGAGAGATGCTTTTCTCAAAGTCCTTTATGGAGAACAATAATAATAGTGAAACTTTTATTTCCTATAATCTAAAGAATATCATTCCTGATTAAGAGAAGTTCATTCACATATAGAATAAGAAATACGCTCATAAAACTATTAACCCATTTATATTTGCAGGGTTCTTCTTCATTCTCAATGAAGCCATGCATTTTGATCACTTATCAAAATACATGTTTCAACTTCAAAATATTTAGCATTGTCACAAGAGAAAATATCTTGTTATGGTCAATACCATAATGTTGACAATATCTTTAGGCAACCAGACGAGCTTTTTATCTCTCCACCTTCTCGTCTGCTCTACTCTGATCCTATTGAAGATCCACTTATACTCTATGGGCTTTACCCTTCGAGTGAATCAATGAGTGTCCATGCATCATTGACCTTCATGGACTTTATTCTAGACCTATGGCTCCAAGCCATTAATCAGAGTCGAACCTTTGCATGGTATCCATGTAGGTGATCAAATCCTTATTGTTCTCATCGAGTTCAACAGGATCACGTCCCAAAATTAGAAATCAAAATATCTATCCAACAGATGCGGTACTCTATCGAATCTCCTTAATGGTGCCTCTACAATGGATTTCAAGTTTGATCTAATCACATCTGGTTCTATGAATTCACCAGATTGTATCAGTTCTTCTACCTGTCGAACTTGATAAGTTTTACATTAAGGGCATCAGTACATTCACCAAGATACTCCTTTTCTAAAAGGAATGCCGAATAACTCTTGTTTTTTAGTATGGTAGAAGTTATATCCACTAGATTCTTTGAGGTACCCTACAAAATAATATATATATGACCAGGATCTAAGCTAATCGGTCTGCAAATACTCGACATAAACTAAATACTCCCAAACCCCAAGGTAAGAAAGTATCGGCTTATGCCTAGTCCATATCTCATATGGAGTCTTTGCAACTGATTAATTTGGAATTCAGTTCAGAACATAACAAGTAGTCTTAAGAGTATAACCTTAAATAGAGACTGGCAGACTTGTAAATCTCATCATAGATCAAACTATGTTTAACAAAGTCGATTCCAATAGGAGAGAATCTTATTCTTTTCTAGATATGTCAAAACTTACTTGAAATGCATTCTCCTCTTTGGTCTGATTGAAGAATTTCAATGCTCTTCCAAATTTTTTTCTCTACCTTATTATGGACTTATTTGAATATTTCAAATAATCTAAATTTATGGCAAACATATTCATAGATCCAATACATCAGTATGTATCAGATTCAGAACATCATTGGCTCGTTTATCTTTTTCAACAAAAAGTGACTTGGTCATCTTATTAAGGAGATAGAATTGATAGATTGACAATGATTCATAATCATTGATCTCAAGAATTATCTTCTGTTTATCCTATTCTTATTTATATGATCGAGCTTAAATTGCCAAAGATAGACTTTCATGATATTATTTATTTTAGAGAGTTTGTTTGATTGTGTACAATACACTAACAGGCTGTAACTATTTATAAATATCATTTCTCAGTTGTCTACATGATTTTGACATCATTCATAATGATATCACAAAATCATTAGACAATAGTGACAATCACTAAAACAACATTGTTGGAATTGAAAATAAGCTCGACGATTCTTAAGATCAAGATTGGAATATGACTTCCAACTCCAACGTTCAAAAATCTCTTGATGTTTTCAATCTTTCTACTAATCTGAAGTCATTGTAATAATTTGTATAGACTTCTAATATCCAATACCAAGGTAGTAGTATCACAGATAGAGAAATCACAAGGTATTATCATATAAGTACCTTGTTCAGTAATCCTTTGCTGATTTCTCTTCTTTTGTCTGTTCGGATCAAGGGACTCTACCAGACTAGGTTAATCTTAGACTCTTTTGTCAGTTCGGGCTCATTAGCCTAAGCACGACTCTTTTGCACCTTCTTTTTCTTTTTTTTTCTCAAAGAATTATTGCTACACTGAAGACACATCTTCAGATGTACGAAAGAACTCCTTCAATATTTGAAAAATTTTCTCCCATTGAGCATCATCGAATTTACAACTAAATTCGTGTTCTTTGCTGCTCTCAATAACACCACACAGTGATATGATCATTTGGCCACTTCTGATAAGTATCTTTGATCGCATCATATATGTTGGATGTGAGAACTTCAGGTGCTGGATCCATAATCATATTTAGGATCCATTCGTACTCTAGAACTATTTACAACTTCTTATACCATCTATCGAAGTTGGATCCTATAAGTCAGTCATTATCAAATAGTGAATGGAGCAATGTACATCTAGCCATAACTAAAAGAAAAATACAAGACCTCTATATTTATGAATTGATTAAGCCTAAAGACTTAGACTTTAGTCAAAAGGTTCTCTCACTATTTTAGTCAAATTGATAGCCTCTACCTATAATTCGAAGAATTATCTTAATTCTTTAGTGGATACTAGAATCTACACAGACTGTATACAAGCCCGAGAATGGCTCGATCAACTCATATGCATCTATGGATAGGTTTTCAATCAATTATTTTTTCAAATAATTTTTAATAATTAATTTTACTCTAAATTTTATTTCAGTAAGCGATGGACCTCCACTGAAAGTTTCGGTTAGGTCAAACCATTAACATAAACCTACTTAGTATTTCTAACTAATGAATAATCAGATCTGAAGATGGCTCGATCAACCCAACCATCATCAGATAGTATAACAGAGTCATCATATGATGAATGATAATTCTATCATTCAGAAAGAACACCAGACGGATGGTGCCTGCAATGTCAATCAGAAATAATGGATCCATTATTATTCATCTTAATGGGAGGCTATGATCTAGTTATCCTCATAACTAGCTCATTTTATGGACCTAATAATTTAGAAGATTTAATCAATTTAGAGAAGAGATGAGAAGAGATCAACAAATAAATCACAATCCTCCCACTAACTTTACCAAGTCATTAAATTGGATTAAGGTCATGCTGGTTGAATTGGTACCTAGATCAGTCACACTGATCAACCTTAATGACATGGGTCAACTCGAATCACTTAATGGTCTAATCAAGACATAATTCACCAAATCGATCAGATAAGTGAGATCGGTGGGAGGATCTGCTAAGCTTGCCTTAGACACCATTGAAATGGTCAGGTAAGCCGCTCCCAATTAAAAATCATCGGTCGAAATGCCAAACTTATCTTAGATATTAATTGGTTAATTAGTTTTGATTTGACCAATCTAATGATTCAGATTCAACCACTGAGCCATAATCAAGGTATATTTGGTCTAATCAAAGACATGAACTTGACCATTTGCAACTATTGTATTGGTTTTAGAGAAATTCTGATTTAATCTAATTCAATATTTGGTTAGATTTAATCAATTTCTCTAATTAGTCCATTAACTCTTTGATTCTAACTTTAGATCTAACCTAATTAAGAGGATCTGATTTGAGCTAACCCATGCCCCCATATTTTATACGAACGACATTAGATCTTTAATTCATAATTCTAGATCTAATCGATTCTACCCTTAATTCTGAATTAAGTTCAGCATCAACAAGGGTTTAGGTTATGGTTTGAAATAATTTTAACCTTTTATTTTGTAAATAATTTACAATAAATATTATGTAAAAATTTTCTATTCTAAAATTGGATCGACTCAATCAACATTGAGTCGGCTATATAAAAAGACTAGGTCAACTCAGTTCAAAATGGGTCAGCTCAGTAATTTTGTAAGTACGATTCAAAGAGTTTCAGATCTAAAAATCTTACATAATTCTAAAATAAAATCAATCATAATATTTTTAGATCATATCTAAAACTTTTATGATTCAAAATTTTATTTTGTCATAATTAAAATAATTTTAATTATATAGATTAGATGCCTTATTTTTCATACAACTTTGTATCACATACAACAAACCTAGGATTTCAAGATCTAGGATTTTACAGAAAAGTAAGTTCTTTCTTTCATGTTCTTGTTTATAGGATCTAATCACATAGCACCCCTACACGTCATAAGAGCAGCTCATCGAATGAGAAGAGAGGGCCTTTCAAGCCTTCTTGCTCCTATGATCGGACGGTCTGGTGATCAACCCAATCCAAGTACTTGCTAATCGGATCATCTAATCTAATCACATATCATATATGTTTGAATTTAGATCTAATCTAAAGTACATCAGATCTGATTATAATCTTAGATCATATCTAAAACAGATCACAAACATCACATACATGATATAAAATCAGATTTTATCAACGATCAGCATAAACTAGGACAATCTTTTCACTGTAAGAGATAAACCCTACAGTAGGACAACCTTATGTCAGCTTGTGCGATCCATCATTAATTAAATTTAGATCACAATATCATATATCAGATCTAAATAAAATTAAAATTTAGATTTAACATGTACATAAATCATATCATAACGAACTTAGGCTTTGATACCACTGTTGGGATGCGTAGGCGATCTCATGCATGTATTTTGAAATTTTTTCGAAAAAATTACAGCGAAAGATAATTAGATTAATCAAATTAATCTAACATATATATGATCTAATCATCAAATCAACCTACTCTAGGATCTATGATATGTTATGTTGCATATAAAATTTGAAAATAATTCGAAGACAAAATCAACATGCATGCATGTGAGCAGTAGATCATATCTACTTCTAATCTGAGTTCAGAACTCCATATCTGATTATGGGTCGATGATCTCTGCTACTGAGAGACATGATAGAGATGATCCTTTCTAAGTTCTCATAGCCATACACACATCCGATCTCTATGAGAAATCTACTCGAAGTCCCGATCTAATCGATCTTCTTGGGAGTGTTAGCTCGTGTGAAGACCTTCTTTTTGGCTGATCTGGATCCTTTCTTCAAATCTCTGAAATCTTTCTAGTAGTTAAAGATGAACATCTGGAGGAGATGAAGAGGTAAAAAAAAGATGAAGAAGAAAATAATTTTTTTTCTAATTTATTCCCTCTTTCAAAACTCAAAAGATCAAAAATCTGAAATTTAGATTTTTGCGCACACCCCAAGAGAGAGGACCCTCCTCTATATTTTTTACATCATGAACCATACCCAAACTTCCACCACATAAAGAGCTCTCCTCTGATATCTTACACACATAAAAGAAACCACAAAAGTCCCTTTTATAGGCATGTAAGGAGGTGGGGTGAAGAGCCCTAGTGATCCTAGACTCTTACAGGATTCTGCTTCTCTTCACAATTCTACATTCCAAAACATATCAAAAAAATATGGGACACCCCTTTCTATATTTTTTTATAATAAATCAATTCTCCAGCTAATCTTCCATGAAAAATCTTTCCAAAATATTAAAGGAAAGGGAACAGTTTCCCTCCAGAATGTCCAAGTTGCATCGAAAAATTTTTTCTAATGTTCTACTTATTGAAGGATCAAATCCTTACCTGAATCACAACAGAACCAGAGATCAAATCCCAAATTATCTGATATAAATCTTACGAAGGCCTGGATATGTAGATCCTTTACTTCGCATGCACGTCAGACGTCGCAGGAAAGCAGGATGAACTCTAATCCAATTGGCTTCACAACTCAATCAATCGAGGGATGAGATGTGATGGTGTGACACCTCACACCAGTAGGTGGGATGCCCAAGAAGGGTCCATGCCCAAGGAGAGGAGGTGGCAATAAAGAAAGAGATGTAGAAGATGAAAGACCTCTCTCTTCACATGCCTGTCTCTCTCTCTTTTTCTCTTCTCTCAATTTGATTTGTTTGCTATTCTACTCTCTTCTCTCAATTTGATTTGTTTGCTATTCTATTCTCTTCTTTTATTCATAGGTAGAGGCTCTCTATTTATAGATGATTCTTATGACCCAATGAGAGGAGAACTCTTTATTCAAATCTGATTTGAATTGGTCCAATACTTATGAAAAAAGGACTCCTACATGAGATATAATTGCCATCACTTATGACATCCACTTTGCACCCACTCCCACACCCACTTGGGATGCCCCAAATAAGCACCAAACTAATTTTTGGTTGTGTTTCATGAGTGGATATTTTCAGTGCAAGTAGGAATACTCATATCTCATCTAAAATATGTCCAATTTAAGTCCGATTCAAAGTTGGTTCGAAATAGTTTCGAAAGGCTATCAATCCTAAACTCTTTAGGACTTTTATACCAAGTCTAACTTGAATTTTGAACCTATTTAAGTCTAATTAATTCATATCTAATCTAAAATTAATTAATACTTAAATTTAATCTTTCATATATTTCATGGATCATAGATAGAAATTGTTCATCCCCAGGATTGAACCTGAACCTCATGTGTAGTGCTAGCTAGACATAGTCAATTCTTCAATCCCATTTGACCCATAACTCAATTCTCAATCAAGTTAGCTTATATGTTCAATCAAGTCAAGTACTTCCAGATTGGATATATAAACATAGGTTAATTCCTTCCTACTTTGTCTGATTTATGTGGTGACTCCATAAGTTCAAACATTAAGTCGGTAGCACAGGAACCAATTCCTGCACTAATCAAGATACCATCTAGCAATGATTTTTGATGTCCAGATAGGTCGAATTATCGTAAAAGAATATTTTAGAACCCATACTCATGATTACCGCATAATTCATCTTTTTGACTCTGGATGCTGTAGGATGGTCTCAGGTTAACTGTCAATCGAGATTGCTTCATCCATATTGTATTTCAACCTTTCAAATTCATCTCATGGATTATCCTAGCCAAGGCTTTACTAAATTGAAATACAGTGATACATCAACTTCAATAATCTGGAGGGATCAATCCCATCTTGATCCACACACAGACTTTGTAAGTACTTGACTGTACCCAGTAGCCTTCCGTCACTGCATTAAAAATCCAGATAGTTCGACACCAAAGCACAGTGAGTTACTTGCAAGTCACTATGGTGATCTCAGGTCTGAAGGATATTTATACCCATGTGTTTCGCAAGCAGCTCTTGACAGCAGAATGCTCAACAGGTGAGTCACTTGTTCAGTGATGATGTACCCTTAAATCTCACCTGTATGCCATACCAGTGTCACCATACTCTTTGGTTAAGAGGACAACCAACTCATATGGCACACAATGACCTTCACTCGATAAACGTCATCGTCCCATAATAACGTATCATTTGATCACGAACTTGTTTAAGAACTATACGATAAATCTTCTCTTTATCGTACACTAGCATAGTTCTAGGGACTTCATCACAGTATAAGAGTTCAAGGAAGATGTCACTTTGTGATGAAAAATATCAGAATAACTATTATTCAATAATTAATAATTCATATAGAAGGATGAACTCAATCGTCACATGATTGATTTTAGGACACAATTCCCAACAACTCCCATCTGGACTAAAACCAATCGGGACAGTATCTTATACCTATCTTCTATTTGAAGTCATCGAACTCTTTGATCTTGAGAGCTTTAGTGAAGGGGTCGGCTAGGTTCTTCTTTTCATCGATCTTCTGAAGCTTGATGTCATCTCGGTTCACGATCTCTTGCACTAGGTGATAGTGATGTAGAATATGTTTTGTGCGATGGTGCGACTTAGGTTCTTTCACTTGAGCTATGGCACTGGAGCTATCACAATACAGTAGGACAGGACCATCAATGAAAGGTACAACTCCCAGCTCGATAATAAACTTTCGCAACCACACCGCCTCCTTTGCAGCATCCGATGCAGCAATGTATTCCACTTCGCATACAGAATCGGCCACAGTATGTTGCTTGAAACTTTTTTAACAAACAGCTCCTCCATTCAAGGTAAATACATAGCCCGACATGCTTTTGTTGTCATCATAATCTGATTGAAAATTAGAATCAGTATATCCCACAAGTTTCAGATCAGAGTCTCCATAGATAAGCCATTGGTCTTTAGTATTTCTCAAGTACTTAAGAATTACTTTTGCAATCTTCCAATGCTTCTCACTCGGATCTGACTGGTACCTACTCACTACCTCTAGTGAATAGGCCACATCCGACTTCGTACATGTCATAGCGTACATGATAGATCCCACTGCCGATTTAAATGGTATTCTACTCATGCGCTCTCTCTCCTCAGGAGTTGTCGGACAATCCTTCTTGAAAAGAGTAATTCCATGGCCTATCAGAAGATAGCCTTTCTTGAAATTATTCATGTTGAACTGCTTCAACAAGGTGTCAATATACGTGGATTGGGACAATCCAAGCAACCTTCTAGATCTATTCCTATAGATCTTCATCCCTAGGATGTAGGATGCTTCTCCCAAGTCCTTCATGAAGAACTGTGATGATAACCATAGCTCATACTCTACAAAGTCGGAATGTCATTTTCTAGTAACAGTATGTCATCCACATACAATACAAGAAAAATGACTACAGAATCGCAAGTCCATTTGTAGATGCAAGGCTCTTCTTCATTCCTAACGAAGTCATACATTTTGATTATTTTATCAAAATACAGTTCCAACTCCTCAATGCTTGCTTAAGTCCATAAATTGACCTTTTCAGCTTGCACACTTTCGACTCGTCTGTGGATGTGAACTCTTCAGGTTGTATCATATACACCTCTTCTTCCAGCTCTCCATTAAGAAAAGCAGTTTTGACATCCATCTGCCAGATCTCATAATCTAAGTGTGCAGCGGCAGCAAGCATAATCTGGATGGACTTGAGCATTGCCACAGGAGAGAACGTCTCGTCATAGTTAAAACCATAATGCTGATAGTAACCCTTAGCAACTAGATGGGCTTTATAGGTCTCTACCTTCCCATCCGCTCCTTTTTTTCTCTTGAAAATCCATTTACACTCTATGGGTTTTGTCCCTTTGGACAGATCAACTAGTGTTCAGACACTATTGATCTCTATGGACTCCATCTCGGACTTCATGACCTCAAGCCATTTTTGGGAGTTGGACCTTTGCATGACCTCCATATAGGTGATCGGATCCTTATCGTTCTCATTAAGTTCAATAGGATCACTGTCCCAGATCAAAAAATCATAGTATTTGTCCGGCTGATGCGGTACTCTACCGAATCTCCTTAATGGTGCCTCTACTGGCTCCAGATTCGATTCACCAATCAAATCCAATTCTATATGTGTCAGTCCTTCCACCTCATGAACTTCATCAAGTTCAATTTTATAGGCATTAGCTCCTTCACCAAGGAACTCTTTTTTCAAAAAGATTGTTCGACTGCTGACAAACACCTTTTGTTCTGCAGTGAAGTAGAAGTAGTACCCTTTAATTTTCTTTGGGTATCCTACGAACAAACATCTATCGGACTTCGGTCCAAACTTATCTGTCTTTAAATGTTTGACATAAGAAGGACACCCCCAGATCCTAAGATGTGAGAGTACCGGCTTACGTCCAGTCCATATCTCATATGGAGTTTTATCGATAGACTTGCTGGGCACCTTATTCAAAATATAGCAGGCAGTCTCTAGAGCATATCCCCAAAAGGATATTGGCACACTGAAAAAGTCCATCATTGATCGGACCATATCCAACAAGGTTCGATTCCTCCTTTCGGACATACCATTATGTTGTGGTGTTTCAGGAGGGATCTATTGTGAGAGAATCTCATTCTCTTCCAAATATGTCAGAAACTCACTGGTGAGATATTCACCTCCTCGATCTGACCGAAGGATCTTAATACTCTTTTCAGTTTGTTTCTCTACTTCAGTATGGAATCGTTGGAATATTTCAAATGATTCTGACTTATGCTTCATAAGATAGACATACCCATACCTCGATAGATCATCTGTAAACATAATGAAGTAGTAGTATCCTCCTCTGGTACTTATGTTCATAGGTCCACATACATCAGTATGTATTAGACCTAGGACATCACTAGCTCTTTCACCTTTTCCTTTAAAAGGTGACTTAGTCATCTTACTAAGTAGACAAGATTCACAGGTAGGCAATGATTCACAATCATCTATCTCAAGGACACATTCCTTGATCAACCTGTCAATCCTATTCTTATTCACATGACTAAGCCTACAATGCCAAAGGTAGGATTCGCTGACATTATCTATTTTGGGATGTTTACTAGGTGTGTACATTTACTAATAGGCCGTGATATGATGTATATGCTATGTTTTAATTATCCACGCATAATTGTAGTATCATTCGCAATGATATCACAAAATTCATCCTTTATTATAAACTTATAACCAAGTTTGGCCAAAAGGCCTACAGAGATGATATTCATCATAAAGGAGGAACAATAATGACAATCATCTAACATGACACTACTGGACTCAAAGATGAGTTGCAAAGTTTTCAAAGCCAGAACTGGAACAAGGCTTCCATCTCCAACGTTAAGGAACCGCTCACCCTCTCAAAATTTTCTACTTACCTACAGTTTCTGTAATAAATTGCATATATTAATAAGACTTTCAGTATCCAATACCCAGATAGTAATATCACAAACGGAGAAATTACAAGGTGTTATCATATAAATACCTTGTAAAGCAACCACTTGCCTCTTTCTCTTGTTCTTAGGTCTGTTTGAGTCAAGGGTGGCTATATAAGTAGGACAATTCCTTTTTCAATGACTCAGCTTCTTACAGAAGAAGTACTTTGCCTGGCTCTTATCAACTTTTGACTGTTTGCTCTGCTTGGGATCAGCGGCATGAGATTTTTGTACCTTTTTCTTCTTTCCTCTCCTAGAGGATCGACGCCCTGCAAATGAACCTCCCACTAAATTCACTGGCTCCTTTTAGAGCTAGTGATCCTTCTCAAAAGTCTGCAGTAACCCTAGCAAATCATGGTAGTTTACTGCAGGCTTCGTCATTCTATAATGACTGAGAAAGGGTAGGTAGGATTTCGGTAGTGAATTGAGGATAGCATCCTTGCTTAACTGTTCATGCAACAGAAAACCAAGTTTGCTAAGGCATTCAATCTGCTCAATCATGTATAATACATGATCGGTGACTAAAGCTCCCTCTCGCATACAGGCATTGAATACTGTGCATGAGGTTTTGTCTCTCCGCATCCTCAGGGGTGCCGAAAGACTCATTCAATATTTGAATCATCTCCTCAGGCTGTGCATCCTCGAACTTATGACTAAGTTCATCGTTCATAGCTACCCTCATCACGCAATGCACAGTCATGCGATCATTAAGCCACATCATGTAAGTGTCTCTCACAGCTATCGTGCAGGTTCTTCAGGAGCATTAACTGCAGGTTCTTCAGGTGCCTGATCCGTAAGGACATGCAAAATTCTTTCATGCTCCAATACGATCTTCAACTTTCGATACCAACTATCGAAGTTGGGTCCGGAGAACTTGTCGCTGTCCAACAATGAATGGAGGGATAGTGTGTTGGCCATAACTGAAAGGAGAAAATATTAACCTATTAGTATATGAATTATTTTTTTAATTCTGAAGATATGAACTTTAGTCTAAAGATCCTCCCACTATTTTTTGCGAATTGGTAGCCTCTACCTCTAACTCGAGAAATTACATTAATTCCTTAGCAGGTACTAGAATCCACACAGACTGCATTCAGGCTCGAGTGTGGCTTGGCCAATCCTAGTGCATCCATAAGTACGTTCATAACCAATTGTTTCTCTAAACAACTTCTAGCATTGGGTTTTACCCTAGATATCCCTTCAACAGGCATGTGGCACCTCCACTGAAAATCCTGGTTAGGTCCAACCATTAACATGACACATCAAGTGCATCCAACAAACGGATGTCCAGGCCCGAGTGTGGCTCGACCAATCTGAGCATTGATCTAAAGGTACATCATGATGGTCATATGATGAATGATAATTCTAATATATAATAGACACCAGACGTGTGGCGCCTCCAATGCCTATTTGGAATATTGGATCATTATCACACACCTTAATGGGAGGCAATGATCCAGTTATCTCATAATTTTATCACTTTACGGATCTAATAATTTAGAAAATTTGATTTCATTGATCTAAGAATAAGAGAAGAAGTCGATCGGCAAGCTGCAAATCTTTCCACTGATTTCACCAGGTCATGTAAAGGATTAAACACAAGCTGGTCTAAAGACACTTAAATCAGTCACACTGATTCACCTTAATGGTATGGATCTGCACCAATCGACTAGTGACCTAATCAAAATATAATCTACCATATTGATCAGGTAAGTGAGATTAGCGGGAGAGATCTGCCCTTAACTCACCGTAGACGCATCTAGGTGAATAGCTCCCAATTAAAACTCACTTGATCGAATCTACCAAACTTACCTTAAACACCAACTGGTTAATTAGTTTCAATTTAGCACACCAGAAGATTCGGGCTCAACCACGGAGCCATGATCATGATCCATTTATTAGGGTCAAACACATGGACTTGATCAAACTTCAACTATTGAAATTGATTTAGAGAAATACTGACCTAATCTAATTCAACACTTGATTAGATTTAATTAATTTCTTTACTTGATCCATATGTGTTTCTAACCCTAGGTCTAACCCATTAAAAGGACCCGATTCATGCTAACCTTTTGCTCATCATATTTTATGGTGTCTCAATGATCTTCAATTCTCAATTCTAGATCATTCAAAATTAAGTTTGTGAAACATGTGTTTCAGTTTGTAAAATTATTCTACAAGGATTTCAAGTGAAGCATACCATATGTTTCAACATATGAAAATAAATTTTTATAATATATTTAATAATTAAACATACATAGGTATGATCTAAACTTCATTCATACATCTCATGTATCATGATAACTTTTAGATCAATACCAATTACATCATATGTAATATGTAATTCAGATCTAAAATAATTTTATATCTAAATTTTATCTTATTATAATAAATTATAAATTACTTTAGATCTAATCTAAATATATTTATGATCAAAATAATATATAAAAGTCTGTTCACTTTTTTTTTTTATAAAATTGGATCACAATGACACCCCTACACATCATAAGAGAACCTATCGAATAGGCAAAAGAGAGATTAATCTCTTCAATCTCTTATGATCGGATAGTTTGATGATCTCATCAATTCGAGTACTAGGCTGCTAAGATCTAAAATTAAACTTTATATATAATTACATCAACATGCAATTATTAACAAAACTATTTTATGTCATGAACATATCCTTGATCTCATCAATTATGTTCTTCATTTAATCCAATTAGATTTGATGTATCATATACATCATATCAAATTTAAAACTTATCTTATACTGATTATAAAATATTAATTTTAGATTTGATATCAAATAAAAAAATTAGATACAAATATGAATACATAAGAAATTAATTTCTGATAAAATCTATTTTCGCGCAGTGCTGAATTATAATAAGATTCAGATCTAAATATCTATCGAAATGGATCTAATTTAAATCTAAAATAATCCTCACTTCATAAAAAAAAAAATAAAATTAAAATTTTGTTAAAATATATTTTTAATTCATGTTGCTTTTCATCAAAAATTCAGCAACAGCAGAATTCTGTTATAACAGATTTATAACAACCTCAATCAACCATTGATTAGGCACCTCTAATCCAATCAAAATCAAATCAAAAATTTTATATAAATAGATTTAAATGAGATTTAATATCATACCAAAAATTTAAATTATATTTTATATAAATAATCATAAAAAATTCTATTTTATACGTATATATTTCAGGCCTGCTCTGATACCAGTTGAAGGAAAAGGAACAGTTTCCCTCCAAAATGCCTAGATTGCATCTAAAAATTTTCTCTAATGTTCTACTTATTTAAGAATAAAATATTTACCTAAATTATAGTAAAACTAGAGATTAAATCCCAAATTATCTGATATAAATCTTCACGAAGGTCTGGATATGCAGATCCTCTCCTTCACATGCACGTCAGACACCGCAGGAAAGTAGGATGAACTTCAATCCAATTGGCTTTGCAACTCAATCAATCGAGAGATGAGATATGGTGGTGTGATACCTCACACTAGTAGGTGAGATGCTCAAGAGGGGTCCACACCCAAAAAGAGGAGGCAGCAACAAAGGAAGAGATGTAGAAGATGAAGGATCTCTCTCTTCACACGCCTGTCTCTCTCTCTTTTTCTCTTCTCTCAATTTGATTTATTTACTATTTTATTTTTTTTTTAATTTGATTTGTTTATTATTCTATTCTCTTCTCTCATCTAAAATAGGTCTGATTCGAGTCCGATTCGAGTCTGATTCGAAGTCGGTTCGAAACAGTTTCGAAAGACTGTCAATCCTAAACTCTTTAGAACTTTTGTACCAAGTCTAACTTGAATTTTAGACCTATTTAAGTCTAATTAATTTAAATCTAATCTAAAATTAATTAGTACTTAAATTCAATCTTTCATATATTCTATGGATCATAAATAGAAATTGTTCATCCCCGGGATTGAACCTGAACCTCATGTGTAGTGCTAGCTAGACATAGTCAACTCTTCAATCCCATTTGACCCATAACTCAATTCTCAATCAAGTTAGCTTATATGTTCCATCAAGTCAAGTACTTTCAGATTGGACATATAAACATAGGTCAATTCCTTCCTACTTTGTCTGACTTGTGTGCGTGACTCCATAGGTTCAAACACTAAGTCGGTAGCACAGGAACCAATTCCTACACTAATTGAGATACCATCTAGAAATGATTCCCGACATCCAGATAGATCGAATTATCACAAAAAAATATTTCAGAATCTATACTCATGGTTACTGCATAATTCATCCTTTTGATCCTGGATGCTCTAGGATGGTCTCAGGTTAACTGTCAACCGAGATTGCTTCATCCATATTATATTTCAACCTTTCAAATCCATCTCATGAATTATCCTGGCTAAAGCTTTACTAAATTGAAATACAATGATATATCAACTCCAATAATCCGGAGGGATCAATTCTATTTTGATCCACACACAGACTTCGCAAGTACTTGACTGTACCCAGTAGCCTTCCGTCACTATATTAAAAATCTAGGTAGTTTGGTACCAAAGCACAGTGAGTTGCTTGTAAGTCACTATGGTAATCTCAGGTCTAAATAATATTTATACCCATATATTTCACGAGCAGCTCTTGACAGCAGAATGCTCAGCAGGTGAGTCACTTGTTCAGTGATGATGTACCCTTAAATCTCATATGTATGCCATACCAGTGTCACCACACTCCTTGGTTAAGAGGACAACCAACCTATATGGCACACAACGACCTTCACTCGATAAACGTCATCGTCCCGTAATAATGTATCATTTGGTCATGAATTTATTTAAGAATTATATGATAAATCCTCTCTTTATTGTACACTAGCATAGTTCTAGGGACTTCATCACAGTACAAGAGTTCAAGGAAGATGTCACTTTGTGATGAAAAATATCAAAATAATTATTATTCAATAATCAATAATTCATATCTAAAGATGAACTCAATCATCACACGGTTGGTTTTAAGACACAATTCCCAATAAATATCACATATATAAGAAGAAAAAAATTTATTAGTGTGGAGAGATTGATCTGGATGAGAATAGATTCTCTTGATAAGAAATATGTTGAAATCCAATTTTAGAATCTTTCTTTTATCAAAACCAAATTAAATTTAGACGTGAGATAGATAAGGAAAATGACTTTTTGGTGTGAAAAAATCTCATACAAAATAATTTTGTGCGTGGAGATGTATGGCATGCAATCTGGGTTGGTGCAGGGAGAAGATTCCTATTCCAATAAGGACTCTAAGTTTCCTTATTTGAATTCAAATCAAATCACATCTGGTTTAGTCCAAATAAAATATATGAAATCCAATCTAATTAAATTTATAAATTTTTAATCAAATTTTAATTAAATTAAAAATTGATCGAACCAAAGTCCTGATTAAATCAGGGACAATTCTCCCTTAGCGATTAGACATCTCATAACCTAATCGGGTCAAACCTAATTGAATCTAATTCAATTAGATTTTATTTAATCCTCTTTGCTCAATCAAATTAAGTTAATTAGTAATCTTATTATTAATTAATTTTTTATTAATTCACTGACACTTGATGAATTAATTTATTACAACTTTTGCATAAGATTAACCATCAATCAAATTGACGATTAAGCCTTTGAACAATTCTCAATCGTTGATCAGCCACATGATCAGTCAGAAACTTTTTTTGAGTGTGATCTCATTAGTTCGAACCTAAATCAGTAGCATAGGAATAACTTTCTGAATCAATCGATGTAATCTTCTAGTAATGATGACCCGACGTCCGAATAGGTCGAATGATAGTGAAGCAACGTTCAAAAACCTATTGACGTATGGTTACCATATAATTCATCCCTTTGACCCTAATACTCGAGGATGACATAGGATTTAACTATCAATCCTAGATAAGTCATCTTCATTGTATTTCAATCTTTTTCAAATCCATCATATGGATTACTCAAACTCAAGTTTTGCTAAATTGAAATACACTGATGCATATCTCCTACTAATTCAGAGGAGTCAATCCCATCTTGACTCATGCACTGACTTGATAAGTACTTGATTGTATCCAAAAATCTTTCATTACTAAATTAGAGACTCAGTTAGTCTGACATCAAAGTACAGTGAGTTGCTTGCAAGTCACCGTGGTGATCTCAAATTGGAAGGACACTTATATCCATATCCTTCATGAGCTACCCTTAACAGAAGAGTGCTCTACATTTAGTCACGTTCAGTGACGATATACTCTTACATCTCACCCGTATGCCATACTAGTATCTCCATACTATTTGGTTACAAGGACAACCAACGCATATGGCACACAACGACCTACATTTGATATCACTATCGTCCTAGCAATAGCATATCGTTTGGTCGTGAATCAGTTTAAGGACTATGCGATAAATCCTCCTTTATTGATCAAAATAATCTTAAGAACTTCATCACAACATAGGAGTTCGTTAGAAGATGTATCCTTGTGATAAAAAATATCAAATAATTTTTATTATTTATTAATTCATATACATTTATAATTAGTACAATCGTCAAACGATTGGCTTTAGGATACAATTCCTAACAAGCAGGCCTAGTGGATAGCACAACAAGCTTACTATGGTTCTTGACATTATACTGACTTGGCACGAAGGAAGGCATAGATAGTGTTCTTAACACTTTGTCATTATGACTTAATATAATTTAAATGAGGGACTTAAGTCTTATGCACATCCAAAATATATACAAACGCATCACATGCAATTATATTTAATTCTAACTACCAGCATATAAGAGCATATAAAAGAAATCAGATGATTATGGACTTTTCAATAAAAATTTATCCAAGCCACGGGATAGAATATGGGTCAAATCCAAGGTACATCATAGATTGAACCATCTCATGATTGATCTAAATGCATCTCTGCTCTCCAAACGCCTGGTAGTCCAGTCTTCATCTCCATGAAGACTTCTATGAATGCTCTATCTTTATCTGAAAATAGAAAGAAATAATTTTTATCTATTTTTAAATAATTTTTTTTTTTTATAATTTTACATCAATATGTAAAAATCTCAATCAACAGTTGGAAACATATAAAAGAAAGGTACAGCTGAAAATACAATGCATCAGAGCTACCCAACCTCTATTACAATTATTACAGATACATCTATATAATCAGCCAATATGAAAGCATTCATGCATACATCCATCACATGGATGTATCCTAGTCCATAACCACTCATCATGTATTTTATAATAATTATAAAATATGATAATAAGCTTCTCATGTTATTCTAATGGTGATATCATTCATGAACATGTCAATTGAGATGTTTAAATATATGGGCATAGGACTCATCTTGAGTTTTTGATTTGGATTCAACTCTTGATACAATTTTAATTTCAAATCAATCATTGGTCATCTTTTTGAGTTGAGTTGATCAATTCTTAAATAAACCCTAATCCAATTAGGTTAGCAAAGATCCGATCAACTATGACTCAAGCCCTAATCAAATTAGGTCAATGATAATTTGATCAATGATAAGTCATATATTTGTACATTTATTTTAAGTATTTTTGGTAATTAATGGTGCTAACATCTTCTAAAAAATTTAATTTCATAATTAAATTAATTTTTTTTATAAAAATAAAAAATTTCAACAAATATGAAATTAGAGCATATTTATGAAAAATAGATATCAAGCTAATTAAGTAATTTAAGCATCAAAATAATTAAAGAATTAATAAAAAAATTAATTTATATTTTTTTATTTTTCAGACACAAAATCTGAGCAAAATCAAACAAACATATCCAAATTTCAATTTTAAAAATACTTCAGTGCATGATAGACCGACCGATCGATCCATGGAATCAGGGGCGCAGTCCACAAGTATAGTTTCACGGTCCACATCGTGGCTCATGGTGGGCGGCTAAGTTTTGAGCGATTCGACAGTTGAGATTGCGTTGAACACCCGATCGAATGGCTAAGGATGTGCTTTAACATATCCAGCGGTGGTGGCCCACAGCATTTGCACGATCAAATGGTCCGAAGCAATCTTGAGCGAGATCAGACGGTTGTAGTTGGTTGTCGATGGGAAAACTAAATAGAGAAGTTGATTTTTGTGCGATCCGATGGTCCAGAATCAATCTCAGGCTCGATCCAATGGCCCATGTTTGATCTGACTTTGAATAGGAGATTTGGTGCGCTAATCAATGGCCAAAATTCAATCCATCATCCGATCGGACGGCCAGTATCGATCCCGACTGTGATAAGGAGATAAGCGGTGATTTTTGATCTGGGCGGTCCAAACACGATTCGATGGCCAGAAATATTGTACGCAGGTTAGGCAAGTTTTTGAGGGGTTTTAGGACTTCGTTTTCTACCAGAAGAAGGTGAAAAATTCACCTATAAATAAAGGGATCTAGAAACAAGAGAAAAAATAGAGAAAATAAGAAAAAATAGAAAAAAATAAAAAAAATTTAGGAATCCAAAGAGAAGAAGGAGAGAAGCCAGTTTGCTCCACGGAGTATGAAGGAAGAAGAAGAGATCATCAACTATCTTTCCAACAAGGCTGCACCGATCAACTTCAGATCTTTGTTATAGTTTTATTTTATTTTATTTTATTTTATTTTCTAAATTTTTTATAATTAAACTTCACTTTCAACTAATAAAAAATTTATTTTAGTATACTTTTAAATTTTTACTCTTTATTTTTATTGCAAGTAGATGCTAAGGTCTAGTTAGTAGATCTTAGTACCAATTTATTTTTAGATACTTTAAATTTTTATCTTTTATTTTTATTGCAAGTAGAAGCTAGGATCTAAATAGTAGATCTTAGTACCTAATTTATTTTTTATACTTTTAATTTTTATTTTCTGACTTAAATTACTTTCCTCAAAATTTTATTTTTTTTATAAAAATCAAAATTATCAAATCAAAGTACTGTCTTCTCTATGGATTCAATCTGATTTGCTATTTTTTATATATTTTTAATATTTTTTAGAAGTTATATTTAATTTAATAATCACGGTGTCCTAACGACAATATCGCAACTTATCAATTTTTGACACCATTATCGGAGAAAGCATCAATATTAATATTTGATTTCTTTGATTTTCTTACGAATATAGCTTACTAACTTTTTTAATTTTCTATCTTTTTTATAAAAAAAAATAGAAAAAAAAAAAGAGAAGAAAAGAATACTGAATGGCTATTTCTTTTAGTGAGATCAATCCTAACCCTAACCCTAAACTACTTTCTTTCATTTTAGTATTAATTACTATTTTTTTTAAATTAATAAAAATTCATCCATATAAACCTAATAAAAATTGCATGACAAGAGTAGAAACTTAATTATTTAGAAGTATTTATCATCTTAGATTTACTTTTGATGATCGTTGGAGACAAGGTAAGCTTTCAAGTTTGATTAATTTCATACATATAATTTAGTTGCATAGAACTCCTTATTTGAAACTGGTTGTGCATATTCATCTCAAATCAACTTAAAAGCAATACCCATTAATAAGATAAGGTGGAGATTTCATCACCCTTTATTAGCCCAAAAATAATCAACTAGCATCCCGCATAAACTCAGGCCTAATTAAAATTAAGTAGATGTTGGCCCCTAGGATCAATTGAGTTCAATTTGAATATTGTGATGAAGATAAGTGCAAAGTAAGTTTGAACTCATCCTTGAAACTGATGTCTAAGGTAAGAGGTTAAAAAAGCTAAGCCTAAGTGGACTCATGATTATTTAATTGGTTCTGTTTGGTTACTTGACCAATCCAATTGGTGTCTCAGGCAAGCAATGGGGGGACCCCCACAACCCCACCTCTTACCTGACTAGTTGAAGGAAATGAGAATAGATCCAATTTGTATCTAAGTCAAGCCACTCTACATTGAACTGTTAGGTCCAAGAAACTCGTAAGTGTCCTAAGTTTAATTGCTTGCTAACTTGATTGTAATTAACACTTAACCACAACTAATTCTTCTCATCTATCATCTCTAGGTCTAGGACTTTCTTGAGGTTCTTACCTTTAGAACTTCTCTCTTTCTTCCTCTTCTCTTTTCTTTCTCCTTCTTCTTAAAAAAAAAAATCTGAACCACACACATTAGGATTTGCACTGGTACATGCATGGTAGGAGATCTTTTTACCCTGACTTAGTTGAACCTAAACTTGAAATTGAACGACTGATCTACATTAAACCTAAAAATTAAATGGCTGAAAATCCTAGAGAACCACCTAGGCAGATGAAGGAATATTTTATTCTTTCCACCTATAATCCATCGACTTATATCCACTTACTTGATATTCTTGCAAGTCATTATGGGATCAAATCGACCACAATCCAAATGCTCCTATCTTTCTATGAGAACATCAACGAAGATCCTTACAAACATCTAGATGAGCTTTTAAAAATCTATTCTACGGTGAAGATTCAAAATTTTACTAATGATGCACTTAGACTGACCTTATTTTCTTTCTCACTTAATGACAAAGCCAAATACTGATTTGGCACAATAAGAAGACTGATCCGAACTTAGGCTGAAATATAGCATGAGTTTCTTAAGAAATTCTATCCCATAGGTCGAACCAACACCATGAGGTGAGCCATCACTAAATTTGCTCAACTTTCAGGAGAACAAATTCACGAGTCATGGGAGAGACTTAAGGAACTTCTTAAAAAATACCCACACCATAGTCTATCTAAGTGGCAAATTATTTAAGCTTTCTATAAGGGTTTAGGTGATCAGTATAGATAGATGGTAGATGCATCTTGTGGAGGTGTATTTATGAGTAAGAGTGAGGATGAAGCCTATATCTTATTTGAAATCTTGAGTAAAAACTCGATCAACCATGCTTCATTATCTTCCTATGAAAGATCGATCCCTCGTCAAAAGCAGGTAGGAATTTTTGAGATCAAACAAACAAACTCTAGTTCTAAGGTTGACATGAACTTAATAGCTCAAAAGTTAGATAAAGTCAACCTTCTTATCCAGAAGTTAGATCAGTTCCTAACCTTAGGTCAATAATCTCCTATGCAATACACACCACCTCCTAATTATCAGAAGATCTGCTCTATCTGTGCTAGTCCAGCCCATCATGTGAGTAAATGTCCCATGATTACACAGTTCTCATCTTTCATTCAAGAATAAATTTAAGCTGCCCAAGTTTACTCCAAGCCTGTCAATGATCTATTCTCAAACATATATAATCCAGATTGAAGGAACCACCCTAATTTTTCTTGAAGATCCCAACAGACTCTGGCTTAGACCTAAATTTTTCCTATGTAAAACTTTCAAAATAAGCTCCAATACCAAAATTATGCCTATAATAGAGATTAGCCTAGTCAGCCTATCCAGTCATCCTATTACAATCAGCCTTCATACCCACCTCCTCAACAGACCAATCTAGCTGACAATAGATTTAATCAACTCTAATAATTGATTATGATCCAACAGTAATCTATCACTAAGTTAGAAGCATAAATAGGATACTTAACTGAGTCTATCACGAGAAAAAAATCAGGTCAATTGCCAAGCCAATCAATATATACCAAATCCTAGGAACAATCCATCCACCCACCAACCACCTAGACCTAGTCATCAATCCAATGTCCCACCTAAGAATCCCCAATTTGAGAATGCCAAAATAATTTTTGAGCTTAGAAGTGGTAGGATTCTTAAGGACCCATATCAAGACCAGATGAGAAAGACTAGTATTGATGCTAGCTAAAATGAGAACTTGGAAGAAGAAATTAGTACTGAGACTAACCCAGTAGAAGAATCTGAGTCCAAAACTGGTACTGATGTTGGTTCTAATCTGAGTGAGAAAGACAAAGGAAAGAAGAGAGCAGATGAGTTACCCGAGATATATAAATCAAGAGTTCCATTCCCTTTAGCCCTAGAAGTCGGTTCTTTCCGCGAAAAGCAAAGAGCATACAATGAGGAGCTAATGGAATTGTTTAAGCAAGTTTATATTAATTTACCCCTCCTTAATGCAATTCAGCATGTATCGGCTTATACTAAATTTCTTAAAGAACTTTGCATCCAAAAGTGTGAGTCATGAACCACAAAAAGAATTATACTGTCTGAGGATGTAAGTGCAGTCCTGTTGAACCCATTGCCTCAAAAAATGAAAGACCCAAGTGCTCCTTTGATTTCATGTGTTATAGGAGCCATCACCTTTGATCGAGCCTTGTTAGATTTAGGAGCTAGTGTCAACCTACTTCCAACCTCGATCTTCGAACAGTTTGGGATAGAAGAACTGAAACCCACATCGATTATTTTGCAACTAGCTGATAGATCTGTAAAGACACCACGTGGCCTGATTGAGGATGTCATAATAGCAGTAAACAAGTATTATTTTTCAGTAGACTTCCTCATACTTGATATAGAACCTTCCCAAGAGCTAAATCAGAATCCTATAATTCTAAGTCATCCATTCCTAGCCACCGCCAATGCCAATATCAATTGTAAAACAGAAGCCATAGGCATTTCTTTTGAAGATCAAAAGATGAGAATTAATATTTTTAATGCCTCGAAGTACACTCAAAAGGAGAAAAGCTGTTCAGTAACTGATCTGATAGACAAGATAGTTGAGTCCGATTCTTCCTTAGATTTGATGGAAGATGATTTTTTGGATGAGCCCATTGAAGAAACCCAAAATCAGGATGTGAATGTCTTATTTGATTCATCCCACCCATCACATCCATTGTCTTGGTCAATAAGAATTGAGCCCTTACTTGAGCTAAAAATTGACCCACTACGTCCTTCGATTCAGACCCCACCACAACTTAAACTGAAATCTTTGTCTGAATCACTTAAGAACGTATTTTTAGGACCTGAGAAAACTTTACCAGTAATCATTGTTTCTGACCTAACCCCTGAGTAGAAAGACTAATTACTGAATGTGTTGAAAATACATAGAGAGGCCATAGGTTGGACCATTGCTGATTTGAAAGACATTAGTCCATCGATATGTATGCATCATATTTACACAAAGGATAATGCAAAATCCATTCGAAAAATGCAAAGATGGCTCAACCCGAATATGTAAGAAGTAGTTATGAAGGAGGTAATTAAATGGTTAGATGCCGGTATCATTTATCTTATTTCTGATAGCCATTGGGTGAGTCCCACTCAAGTTGTTCTGAAGAAATCTGGACTTAGGTTGTCTGCACTAACCATGGGGATCTAGTGCCAACATGACTTTCTACTGGATAGCGTGTCTGTATAAATTATAGAATACTCAATGTTGCCACCCGCAAAGACCATTTCCCCTTACCCTTTATTGACCAAATCCTAGAAAGACTAGCTGGCCAACAATATTTCTGCTTTTTAGATGGATACTCAAGATACAATCAGGTAGCAATCTATCTAGGAGATCAAGATAAGACCACCTTTACATGCTCCTATGAAACTTTTGCTTTTTGTAGAATGCCTTTCGGACTGTGTAATACACCCGCGATCTTTCAAAGGTGCATGATATCAATATTTTTGGATATGGTAGGAGATTTCTTAAAGATTTTTATAGATAATTTTTTAGTCTTTGGAGAATCCTTTGAGAGTTGCCTCAACAATTTGAAGAGAATATTAAAACGATACATTAAGGCTAATTTAGTTTTAAGTTGGAAAAAGATCCATTTCATGGTTCAAGAGGGGATCGTCTTAGGGCATATTGTGTCAAAAAGAGGGATTGAGGTTGATAGAGCTAAAGTCGAATTAATTTTTAAACTTCCTCCATCCACTTCTGTCAAACAAGTCTGATCTTTCCTTCGTCATGTAGGATTCTACTGTCGCTTCATCAAAAACTTTTCCAAAATATCCCATTCTTTGTATAATCTGCTCGCTAAGGATGTTCCTTTTAATTATGATAAAGAATGTCTTAAGACTTATGAATTTTTGATAGAAACTGTGATCAAAGCCCCAATCATCCAATCTTCAAACTGATCACTATCTTTTGAGATCATGTGCAATGCTTCAAATTTTGCCATAGGAGCTGTCTTGGATCAAAGGGTAAACAAATATTCCGTAGTGATTTATTATGCTAGCAGAACTCTAAATGAAGCCCAAATGAATTATACCATAACTGAAAAAGAGTTAATAGCTATAGTATTTGTCCTAGAGAAGTTTCGATCATACCTATTAGGATTAAAAATTGTGATTTATTCGGATCATGCAGCTTTGAGATACCTGCTCTCAAAAAAAGATGCTAAACCATAATTGATTAGATGGATCTTACTATTATAAGAATTTGATATTAAAATTTGAGATAAAAAGAGATCTAAAAATATTGTAGCAAATCACCTATCTAGGATCCTAGTTGAAGATTGTGAACCAGCATCAATTGGAGAATCTTTTTCGGATGAGCAACTTCTAGTAGTTCACACATAAAGGCCCCTTGGTTTGTAGATATTATGAATTACTTAGCAGTTGAATAAATTTTTAATGGTTGGTTTAAGAATGAAAAGAATCTATTCTTTACTTAAATAAAATATTATTTTTAGAAAGATCCAGAACTTTTTCGAATTTGTGCTGATCAAATCATTTGTAGGTGGGTTCCTAAATCTGAACAATCGAGTATCTTGCAATCTTGTCACACTCTTGCTTGTGGAGGATATTTTTCTGGATGGAAAACTGTGGCCAAATTATTACAAAGTGATTTTTACTGGCCCACATTGTTTAAGGATGCCTATACTTTTAGTCCGGAATGTCTTAGGTGTCAAGCTTTAGAAAATTTTTCAAAGAAAGACATGATGCCTTTGAACCCAATCTTGATAGTTGAAATATTTGATATTTGGAGAATTGATTTCATGGGACCCTTTCCACCCTTCAATGGTTTTAAATATATTTTAGTGGTTGTCGATTATGTTTCTAAATAGATTGAGACAATGACAACATGAACCAATGATCATAAGGTAGTCATAAAATTGGTTCAAAAAAATATCTTTTCTAGGTTTGGATTTCCATGTGCTATCATTAGCAATGGAGGTACCTACTTCATAAACTATTAGTTCCGAATACTACTGCGAAAATATGAAATCACACATAAGATAGCTACACCATACCACCCACAAACAAGTGGCTAAGTTGAAATATCCAATAGGGAGATCAAGAACATCCTGTAAAAGACTATTAGGTCCGATCGTAGAGATTGGTCAGATCAATTAGATGATGCATTATGGGCCTATAGGACAGCTTATAAAAATTCTATTAGAACATCTCTCTACAGATTGATCTATGGAAAAGCATGTCATCTTCCAGTAGAACTTAAACACAAAGCATATTGGGCAATCAAGCAACTGAATTTTGATTTAAAACAAGCTGGTTCCAATCGGATATTGCAACTGAGTGAATTAGATGAATTAAGATGAGAGGCTTATGAAAATTCATGGATTTATAAAGAGAAAATGAAATTCTTTCATGATAAACATATTTCAAGAAAAACTTTCAAGTCAAATCAACAAGTTTGGTTATTTAATCCAAGGTTAAAATTATTTTCAGAAAAATTGAGATCTAGATGGGATGGACCTTACATAGTAAATCAAGTATTCCCACATGGTACAATCAAACTTTATGATCCTAAATCTAAAAATTTTTTTAAGATAAATGACCAAAGATTGAAACCATATATTAAAGAAATACCACTAAATCGAACCATTGATCAAGTAGTATTAATAGATCCATACTGAACTGAGCTGCATTGTGTCTGGCTGAAGATGGTAAACTTAGTGCTACTGGGAACCCAGATCCTTGTATTTTACTTTCATCTTTCTTTTCATTTTTTTTAGGAACCTGACTTGTGTCTTGCTGAAGATGATAAATTTAGCGCTTGTTAGGAGGCAACTTTAAAAAAAAAAATTACAGCCTTTATATTGTTGATGAGCTCCTTTTCTCAGGTTGTTTCTCTCCCTATATTTTTTGATTTGTCCTCATGGTTTGAATTTATTTCTTTAATTTATACCATTAAGGACAATGGTATTTAAGTTGGGGGATAGAAAAAATCTCTTGAAATTTTTGAAAAAAAAAATTAAAAATTTTGCAAAAATCTTTTGAAATTTAAAAGAAAACTTTTTAAATAAACCATATGTCAAGAAAGAAAATCCTGAGTGTTGGGTATAAAATACCCCCCCAGCCGAAGTTCGTACCATGAGTGACCCTCCCAGGACTCTACCGACGTCCAACCTTGGGCGACATATTTTCGAACCTCTCCGACGGTCGAGTTTCCGCAACATTCCCAAGTTCTATCGACGGACAAACTCCCACAGCTTCTTCCACAAGTGTCGACCAGGTTCCCCCGACGGACGAACTCCTGCCGCATCTCCCGGGCTTCTCTGACGATAAGCTTCTTTAGTTGTCCATCAGGCTGCTCCTTGTGCTCTCTGGATTTTACCTTCGATCGATCTCCTACAAGGGTCAACCATCCATCGGACCCCTTCCGGATCTTTTCCGATAGGATTCGATTAACTCCAATCCGAATTTCTTCTAGAGCTACGTCAGTTCGTCAGTGGCCGAACTTTCCCAATAGCAGATCTCCACGACAGACGGGCTCCATCCAAGTTTCTACGACAGTCGACCGCCTTCTGGGTTTCATCCAGGCTCCTATGGGAGCCGGACTTCTTCTCCGAACTCCTACTACAGGTAGACTTCGTTCGAGCTCCTACGGGAGCCAGACTTCAGCCCTGAGCTCCCATTGCAGGTAGACCTCATCCGAATTTTTACAAGGGCCGGACTACAAGCTTCTGCTACAAGCGATCTACTCCGAGCTACTACTACAAGCGGTCTACTTCAAATTTCTACTACGAGCGGTCCGCATTGGATTTCTACTGTAAGCCTCCACCCGAGCTTCCTTTGTGAACGAATTTCTTCCAGACTTCTATTACAGGCAGGCTTCAGCCGAGCTTTCTCAACAAATGATCCCCATCCAGACTTCTACGGGAACCAGACTCCGATCGAACTTCTGTAGCAGACAGATTCCAGATGAACTCCCATGACGCACGGGCTCCAGCAGCCGAACCTCTCCAGTGGGTGAACCTCTCCAGCGCCATCCGACATCCACTGTCGGTCGACCTTCTGATGGATTCTGCGTGAAACTGAACTTCGTCCACAGAAAGCCCCTGACCGAGCTTCTACAGCAGATGACCTTCGCCTGCAGTACTAGCACCCAAGGCACCCAATGGTAGAAAGCTCGCCAGCAATATCCGAGCTCCTCTCAGATGGAAAGCTACCCCTCTCTGTCAGATACCCCAATCGAGCTTCGGCTGACAGGTCTGGACTCCCTGGCAGGCCACAGTAATGGCCGCAACTCTGCTCCACTTTCTATAATGAATCCCAAGCGGCTCCATCATGCTCTGGCAAGTCACGACAATGGACATCACTCCACTCTCCACAACAGGCTCCATGTGGTAGGCCACGGCGATGGCCACGACTCCACTCTACTACTCTCTGTAACAAACTCCTCATGGCCCCGAACGGCCCACTACCAGGTGATTACAGACGTCGCTGTCAATCTGTTACCCCCTCCGTCTATAAAAAGGGGACCCCAGATATGTTATTCTCTAAGCTGTAATCTCTATCTAAAAAACTCTGCTAGAATTTTTCGTTCGAGCACTCCATTCTTATTGAGGAAGAGAACTGACTTGATCGTCAGAGGGTCTTGTCGGAGCACCCCCACCTCTGGTTTAGACTTTCTTTGCAGGTCCTGACGACGACCGCGACTCCCTCGACTCCAGGTTCTCCGATGTCGGTGGATTTTTGCACCAACAGGATTAGTGCTAGAGGAAGGGGCCTGTGTCTTCACAGTACCCTTGGTCTTAAAGGAGTGCTCAACGGGACCACCTCCAATCATCTTCTCCGACATCTCCTCCTCCGATTGCCTGCCTGATCTCCACCTGATGCCTCCCCGAAGGACATCCACCAGGCGATCAACGACCTTCGCGGCCAGATCTCAGCGAGCTCCGCAAGCCCCGGCCTCATCTCCGATTTCCCAGGCTCCTCCTCCTCTGGCGACGGCGGTCGGTATGGAGCAGTTTGACCTGCTGGTTCAATAGGTCAGAGGCCTCACCGAAGTAGTGCAGGCCATGCAGCAGCAGCCGTAGCAGCCGCAGGCATCGGTGCGGCTGGAAAGAGCATCGTCGGAGTTCCAAAATCCGACGATCGGACGGGCCACATGGGCCAGCCACCCTGTCTTTCCCAGAAAAGAAAAACAGAAGGCAGAGAGTCCTCCATCCGATCATGATTCAACCCTCGAAGAGTCCCTGCCTCCACTCCACCAGAAGACCCTCGAGGCCCGCGATCGAGAGGACCTCCTGGATCAGAGATTCCAGGAGATGAACCGGCAGATCGAAGAGCTCCACCGCACTCCCACTGCTTATGGTGAGGACATCTACACTGACCCTCCTTTCTCCCAAATGATCATGTAGGAATCAATCCCGTCGAACTTCAAGCTCCCCCAATTCGAAAGCTACGACGGGACCTCAGACCTGGTAGACCACCTGGAGGCCTTTCGGACCATGATGCTGCTCGATGGCACGCCAGACGCCATCTTGTGTCGAGCTTTTTCGTCTACCTTGAAGAGAGCAGCAAGGAATTGGTACTTGACACTGAAGCCGGGTATAATCTTCTCCTTTGACTAGATGAGTCACCAGTTCGCGGCTCATTTCGTCAGCAGCCGGCGTCCCTGGTGAAGTTCGGAGTCCCTCATCTACATCAAGCAAAAGGAGGGAGAATCCATCCGAGCTTACATCAACCGCTTCAACACCACCGCTCTGGAGGTCCGGAACCTGGACCAATCGATTGCAATGGCTACCTTAAAGAGCGGCCTTCAAAAGAATGACCTCCTCTTCTCCCTAGAAAAGAAGTATCCCAGAGATTTTGCCGATCTGCTGGCTCGGGCCGAAGGATATGCCCGAGTGAAGGAAGCCTTCAAGCTGAAGGATGAGGAAGCTGCGAAGGAGCGGCAGGCAGGCGACTCTAGCAAGCCCGCAGTTGAAAGAGGGCCCAGTGAGGCTCGGCCACGTTCTCGGACTCTTTTCGAGCACAAGCACACCCAGACTCCTCCTCGAGTGCGCAGGCAAAGAAGCCCGGACCGTAGGGTTCGGCGAGGCTCTCCCCCAGGAAGATTCTGCAGCTATACCCCCCTCAACGCATCGAAAACCCAAGTGCTGATGGAGGTCAGGGAGCAGCTCCCAAGGCCAGAAAGGATGCGCACACACCCTGGGAAGTGCAATCCTAACAAGTTCTGCCTCTACCATCGTGACCACGGCCACGACACGGAGGAATGCATTCAACTCTGAGATGAGATCGAGGAGCTTATCAGAAGAGGTCGGCTCGACAGGTTCATTCGGTGCCGGCCTGAGGGTAGAGAGGATCGGCCAAGGGCCCTGCCATAACCTGAGCCACCGAGGAGGGAAGAGCAGTCCGAAGATCGACCTCCAATTGGGATCATTAACTCCATTTCTGGAGGACCTTGATGGGGAGCAGACCTTCTACGACCATGGGATTTGAAAAACCTGTAAATGTATTACTAACGACTTTGCTTTAAATCAAGATTCCTTTCAGATTTGCATATCTTTTCCTTTTAGCATGGACCCGTAACGACAGGGGATAACCCCTTTAGATAACGAAAACAAATCCATGTTAGGAATAGGAAGAGAACCTTGTCCTAACATGGGCAAAATTGAAAGTTTGGTTATTTCAAGATCGGACGGGGGGAGAGGCCCATATAACGGCCCTTATGTGCCCCCACGGCCATGTTAAGAACAGGAAGAGAACCTTGTCCTAACATGGGCAAAGTTGAAAGTCCGATTATTTTAAGATCGGACGGGGGGGAGAGGCCCATGCAACGGCCCTTACGTGCCCCCACAGCCCTATTAGGGACAGGAGGAGAACCTCACCCTAACATGAGCAAAGTCGAAGGCCCGATTACTTTTAGACCGGAGGGGGGAGAGGCCCTGCAACACCCATATGTGCCCCCACAGCCCTGTTAGGGATAGGAGGAGAACCTCGTCCTAACATGAGCAAAGTCGAAGGCCCGGTTCTCCTTAGATCGAATAGGGGGAGAGGCCCTGCAACGTCCTTACGTGCCCCCACAGCCCTGTTAGGGACAGGAGGAGAACCTCCACTAACATGAGCAAAGTCGAAGGCCCGATTCTCCTTAGACTGGATGGGGGGAGAGGCCCTGCAACGCCCATATGTGCCCCCACAGCCCTGTTAGGAACAGGAGGAGAACCTCACCCTAATATGAGCAAAGTCGAAGACCCGGTTACTTTTAGATCGGAGGGGGGAGAGGCCCTGCAACGCCCATATGTGCCCCCACAGCCCTGTTAGGGATAAGAGGAGAACCTCGTCCTAACATGAGCAAAGTTGAAAGCCTGATTACTTTTAGACCGGAGGGGGGAAAGACCCTGCGACGCTCATATGTGCCCCCACAGCCCTGTTAGGAATAGGAGGAGAACCTCGTCCCAACCTGAGCTGAAATTGACTACATCAGGGATAGGAGGGGAACCTCGTCCTGATGCCAACTAAGATCCGATCATTCAGGATCTGATAAGAAAAAAGAGAACCTTCTCGATGGCCCCTCTACGCTCCCACGACCCTGTAAAAAGTTGGGGAGAACCCTTACTTAAAAAAAGGAGGGAGATGCGAAGGAAAAGTGACGGACTACACCAGTGAAAAATGAAAGCTAAACTATACCAAAGGCACAAAGGACCTCATCCCAATGAAGAAGGAGAAAGAGAAAGAGAGATCTACGGTCATGAACGAAAAGGCAGATCAACACGAGAATGGCTAGGAACCTTCAAACGATGTCGACGTTGAACAAATCAAAAGGTGAAAGAAATTTGGTAACGATGACCTAATACAAAAATGAACAAGGAACCTTCGGACAACATCGACGTCGAACGGGACAAAAAATGAAAGAAGTCCGGCGGACGATAATTCAACACAATGCATGGACAAGGTAACAAAAAATTTCTTTTTAATTTCGTTAACAAAGTATACGATACAGAGCCCAGAAGACCAAAAAAAAAAAAAGAAGAGAAAAATGACAAGAACAGAGAAAGAGGACACATAGAAGGACGGAAGGCAAAAAGAGCCCTAAAGGGGTCCGACTTCTTCCGACTTCGAACTTTCGGCTTTGACCCTCATCAGGGAGTGCCTTAAGCTTTCGACTTCTTCTTCCAATTCTTTCTCCCTTATTAGTATCTCTAGATACATTCGATGAGACCGTTGGTTTTCGTTCTCTGCCTCTCGGAGCCTTTTTCTCAGGACCTTGGACTCCGCCTCTGTATCCTTGACCGCCTGCTACTCGTATACCAGCTGGATCTTCAACTGCTGCAGCTCAGTCTTTCCCTCCCCAAGGGCGATGGATAACTCTTCTATGGTTCCTCTCAGGGATTGGAGTTCGTCGGGATCCCGAACAGGGATGAACTGGGTCCCTTCAGATAACTGCCTTTGAAGGCGGGCAATCTCGTCGGTCGCCATCCTGAGCTTCCTCCTGTAGTCGTCCACCCTGCTTGCACCAGCCGTCCCAGTATGCATTGTAGTTCGCCTCGGCATCCTGGAGCTGTTGCTGAAGGTTGGAGAACTTCTTCAATCATTCTCGATCATGGTCGGCCCGAGTCGAAAGCCAGGATGAGCTTCCTTCCAGCTGGCCGATCTTCTCCCGTGCAGCCAACAGCTCCGCTCCAAGAGAGCTGATCTTGGAAGCCTGAGCCCAAGATCGGTCACTGGCACGCTTCTTATGTTCCTCAAGCTCCTTCTCAAAGTTTTCCTTCCTCCGACTGTAATCCATGATCCCTTTCACATGGAGGTTCCGGAAGTAGGTGGCCTCCGCAGTGGCCTCTGAGTGGCTCTCCCTCAGCCTATGAAGTTCGTCCTCCATCTCCCTCGATTTTTTTGTTAAATGACGGACTTTCTTCCTCAGATGTCGGATCATGGACCTCAACGAAACTTCCTGTGGCAAGGGAAGCGCTTCGGCAAGACACTACCATCGGGAGACAAAAGCGTTTAGGCGCGGCTCATTGTAGAAAAAAAAAAAAAAGAGAAGAGAAGTTTCTCATAAGGAGGAGCCCAATTTTATTGATTGAATGTCTCTTAAAGACAAAAAAAAAAGAAAAATCATAGTGAAAGAAAAATACAAAGTCAGAAGTCTCAGACCTCCAAAGCAGGAGTTGGGGAGCCCGGTGTTCTTGGAAGGGGGGCTGCGGTGGCAGCGGCAGTAGGAGAGGGCCCGACTTCATCTTCAGACGCCTCATCCAAGAAGCTGAAGTCGAGCTCGAAAAATTTCTTGACCATCTTCTCTTGGCAGAGCTCGAATCCTTTAATGAATGCATCTTGGCCAAACTTGACGTTCAGGTCCCTCATTTCAGCAGAGGCCTTGAACTCCTCCAGCCTTGGACCCTGACCTCCGAGATCAAAACCAGAATCTGCTCTGTCAAATTTGTGACCTCGGCCTCCGCCTTTCTCACCATCTCCTCTGAGGCCTTATTTTCTTTCTCAAGTGCCTCTTGGAGGTTGGCTACCTCGACAGCCTTTTCCTTGAGGCGGGCGGCCTCAGCCCAGTGACCTTCCTCCACCTGGATAGCGTCCCTCCTCACCTTGTTCATCGCCTCGATGTTGGTGAGGAGCTGATGCTCGATCTGCAAGAGCGGCCAGAAGGTCGGAATGAAAGCTGAGAAGTTAATTGAATGAAGGAGCGAGGGCAAGGAGGAAAGTGAATCTGCTTACCTCGAGAAAAGACCCCAGAGAGTCCCAAACCCACTGTTCGAGATCGACGCGAATGATCCTCTGGACGACTTCGGGCAGGACGCACCCATCGACTAGTCGCTTTATCAAGTCCCTGTCATTAAAAGGATTCTCTACCGGCTCTTCCTCAGAGCCATGAGATTCTTCGATGGCAGCTCGGCGGTCGCTGACCCTGTGGGCCACCGTCTTCTTTCTCCTCCCCCTCTCAACCCCTGGCACCTCCTCGAAGTGGGCCCCCAAAGCGAAAACCTCGGTGGGAGAACTCCTCGAAGAGGCTCAGAGAACTGGGGGCTCGATGTCTGAAAGAACATCGACAGTGAGGGCCACCTGGGCGAGCGTGGCCGAGCTCGTCTCCTCCATTCTGGCCTTCTTTGCCGATCGAAAGGCTGCAGCGCCTTTTCTTTTGTGAACCTTGAGGCCCCTGGCAAGCATCCGTACTGCTTCGGC
Source organism: Elaeis guineensis (assembly GCF_000442705.2). NCBI lineage: Eukaryota > Viridiplantae > Streptophyta > Magnoliopsida > Arecales > Arecaceae > Elaeis > Elaeis guineensis. The sequence continues at coordinate 56,102,135 of NC_025993.2, forward strand.
ATCCATTCCTAAAAAAAAAAAAGAAAAAAAGAAAAAAAGATCAGCAATGGAGTGAAAAAAGGAAGAGGTGACGCATGGTAAAAAAAAAAAAGAGGGGGGAGAAAAGAAGAAGAAAAGAAAAAGAGAAGACGAAAAGAAGAAGAAAAGGAAAGATGGAATACTCGCAGGATCCAGGAGACTCAAGCCGATGTTGAACATAAATTGCTCCTTCAAAAGGTTGGGAAGGGAAGGAGTTGGATAACTAAGAAGCTTCTGGATGGCTTGAAGGTCGTCCTCCCCCAGGCTAGGAGCCCGACAGACGGAATCCCTCAAGGAGCCCCAAGGGGGCAATCCCAGCTTTAAGGTCGGGCATTGGACGTAGAGGTACTTTCCCTTTCAGTTATAGATAGAAGAGGGAGCACCTTTCAGCAACCCCTTCTTGCAGAACTAAGGAGAAAAGTACCACCAGTCCTTTGTCGAGGGGTGGCGCTTGAAGGTGTAAAAATACCTAAACAAAGGAAGAGATGGCTGAACTTCGACTATGTGGCAGAGGGAGAGGAACCCTATCAAAAACCTAAAGGAGTTCGATGTGACTGAAGCTAAAGAAATATCTAGAAAATGGAAAAGGACGACGACGAAGGATGAAAGCGGGAGCCGGAGCCCAGCACAGAAGGCCTCCTGGTACAGACAGAAATGGCCAGGTGGGGGGGTGCTAGCCCAGTCAGCAGGATCGAGAAGCTCTGTTGGGAATAGTGTCCCAAAGCCAATCGTCAGCCTGTTGACGGTTGTGCTCCTTTTGTATTAGTACATGAATTATAAATAAATAAAAGTTATTTTGGCATTTTTTCATCACAAATGTTTCATCTTCTAATGAACTCCTGTGTTGTGGTGAAGTCTTTAGGACTATTTAGACTCGACAAAGGAAGATTTGTCGCTTAGTCCTTAAATCTATTCACGACCAAATGATACGTTGTTACCAAGGATGATAACGTTTATCGAGCATAGGTCGTTGTGTGCCATATGGGTTGGTTGTCCTCATAACCAAGGAGTGTGGAGACACTGGTATGGCATACAGGTGAAATGTAATAGTACATCTGCACTAAACATGATCGACTCCGGAGCTATTTCTGCTGTCAAGATTTGCTCCGATGGGATATGGGTATAAATGTCCCTCTGACCTGAGACTGCCACGGTGACTTGCAAGCAACTCACTGCACTTAGGCACTGGACTACCTGAATTTCTAATTCAGTGATGGAAGGCTGCTGGGTGTAGTCAAGTACTTGACTTGTCAGTGCGTGTGTCAAGATGGGATTGACCACTCCAGTTTAGGAGCTGTGTACAGTCGTATTTCAATTTAGCAAAACTTTGGCCAGGATAGTCCTAGTGAGGAGTCACAGGACTAATTGAGTTGAGCATGATTCGGATGATCTCATCAGGGTTGACAGTTTAACCCTGAGTCATCCTAAACACAAGGGTCAAAAGGGATGAATTATATGGTAACCATATTCACGTAGGTTCTGAATGTTGCGATTGTGACTATTCGACCTATCCGATCGTCGGGTACCATTGCTAGATGGTCACTTCGATTAGTACAGGAATTGGTTCCTGTGCTACCGGCTTAGGTTCGAACCTGCGGGGTCACACACATTAGAGGTTCCTTTCTGATCTGATGGATGATTATGAGTCTTATGTGTCTGGGACTCTATGATTGAGAATTAAGATTCTCTGATCATGAGTTTCACACATTTTGGGTACCGGGGTCAAAATTTTGAATTTGAAATTTTGAATTTGAAATTTGAACTCTTTGATCAGGGTTTCATATCGATGGTCTCTGATGCCTAATTGCCCATCGAATTTGGACTCAATATTTATGAGAGATTTAATTAGTAATTTGATCGCTAATTAACTCAATTTGATTGAGTAATTATTTTTAGATCAAGTCCAATTGAATTGGATTCAGTTTGGATTGACCCGATTAGGTTAAGTGTTAATCTAATCGCTAAGGTGGCTTAGTCCCTGATTTGATCAGGGGTTAGGTTTAGTTAATTCCTGATTTGATTAGGATTTTATTGAGCCTAATTAAGCCTAATTATGTTGGGTTTAATCTGGTCTAATTGTGCTTAACCTATTTTAATTAGGTTGGCTCAATTTGAATCAAACCACCTTATTTTAAATTTCCTGCGCCACCCAACTTCCTTGCGCCCATTTGAATTCACGAGAAGAAATTTTCTTATGAATTTTCTCCCACGCAAAGCTCTCTCATGCCCATATTTCTATGTGCCAATTATTTGGATTAACTTGGTTTGTTACCCATCTAAATTCAAAGGGATTTTGAATTTGAATGGATAACCAAATAACCATGCGTCAGCTTATCCTCTTTTGTGTGCCTCATATTCCACACGAGAAATAGTTTCTTGTGAAAGTCTCCACGCACCATGCCATCTCTTCTTTCTCGCACAAATGGATGAGGATAAGATTGGTTGACACTTGAATTCAAATTTGATTTGAATTTAAGTGAGCAACCACCTCTTCTTATCCACTCACACGCTTTCAACATCTCTTGCGATGTTTTATAAAATGAGAAAGGGAGGGGGCATGGGCAATAAAAAAGAAAGAAGAGATAAGGGGTGTGGGGAGGTTCTGAAAAAATTTTGAAGTGTTCAAAATTTATCGAGAGGAGAGAGAAGTGGGCGCAGGTTTTTTGGTGTGTACCCTAGGGTTTCTACCTAAGGTTCGGGAAGTGAGATTGGTGTGCCACGAATGTCGTGAGTCCACCAAATTTCAGGGAGAGATCCATCAGCCTCTCAACCAACCATGCAGATGATCCAGAGCATCCGAAGAGTCAGCACACATCGATCGAAGGAGTTCAATCAACATCAGCCATCAAATGGGTGAAATCACGAACTAGCATTCGTGAGGAGCTGATCAGACGGAAGCTTCGTGTGGATGATCCGCAGAGGCCAGACAGTAGTGTGACTATGACGTGACGATCAGAGCCCCCCAATGGTGATCAGATTGCGGTGATCGACTACCCACAAAAGGTGATGTGTTCTGAACACAGTACAGTAAAAAGTTTACTGTTTCAAATTTGAATTTTAAATTTAAATACATGCTATTGTATCATATTTAGATCCTAGTGTAAGATTAATTAGTATTAATTAATGAGATTAATTAATAATTTTACTATAAAATAGTAATTTTAAAAAAGTTTTAAAATTATCATTTTGCCCCTGCACTAAATTTTTGCTTCAAATGGTATCAGAGCATGGTTCTAGAATATGATATACATATGCATGCGTAGATTAAGGTGTAATCTATAAGTTTAAATTTAAAATTTAAAATTTGAAATTTGAAATTTGTTAGAAGTTTGAAATTTGAAATTTAAAATTTGAATTTTGAATTTTGAAATTTGAATTTTGAAATTTGAAATTTGAAATTCAAAATTTGAAATTTGAAATTCAAAATTCAAAAATTTAAAATTCAAAGATTGAAAATTCGAAATTTGAAATTTGGTTGAAATCTCAAATTTAAAATTTGAAATTTGAAATTTAAAATTTGAAATTCAAAATTTAAATTTTAAAATTGGTATATTTAGATATACTTGATCCAAGTAGCAAGTAATCTAATTGGGTTGGTTGCCATGGCCGTCCGATCATAGGAGAAAAATAGGGTTTAAAGGCCCTCTCTTTCCATTCGATGGGGTCTCCTATGGCGGTAGGGGTGCCGATGCAATTATATCCCATGCCGATGAAGTAGCGAAAGGACTTAATTATAAAATTTATCATGAATGTGTTAAATTAGATCGAAAAAAAAATTTATGATTTATTTTGAATTATTTTCTGTTATGAAATGAGCAATAGGATTGCTGTTTATGAATTATGCTGACCCGTTTGTGAAATGAGTCAACACATTTGGTAAATAGAAAATAAAATCTTTCAAAATTTGAAAATTATTTTTGAAATACCAAACCCTGACCCATCAGCCCAAGTACTTAATTAAAAGAATTAAGTATTGTCTAGTAGGTCTAGAATTATGAATTAAGACCTAAGACAATTGCATAAACTTGTGGGTCAATGGGTTAGATGAATTAGGTCCATAATTGGGTTAGACCTAAGGTTAGCTTAAAAAATAGACTAAATAGAGTAATTGGTCAAATCTAATCAAAAGTTGAATTAGATTAGGTCAAAGATACTCTAGACTCAACTTCAATAGTTATAGTTGAATGGGTCCATGTCTTTAACTAGACCAAGATGGACTTAATTCATGGCTACGTGGTGGAGCCCTATTTACTAAGTTGATCAAAATTAAAACTAATGAACCGGTTGGTGTCTAAGGTAAGTTCGGTAGTTTTGACCAGTGGTTCTTAAGCGGGAGCTACTCGCATTGATTCGATCATTGATGAGTTAATAGCAAATCCCCACCACTGATCTCACTTACCTGGCCAATCTGGTAAGTTAGATTTTGATTAGATCACTTGGTGATTAGAGCTCACCCATGTCATTAGGTAAATCAGTGTGATTGATTTAGGTGCTCCTAATGCCAGCTTTAATTAAATCCTTTTTAATCTGACTTGGTGAAGTCAGTGGGAGGATTGAAATTGGCTGGATGATTTCTTCTCTACTATCCTTTAATAAAATCCTCAAAAATTATTAGGTCCCTAAAATGATTAAGTTATAATGATAACTAAGTCAATGCCTCCCATTAAGTGAGTGATAATGAGTCCATTAGTTCAATGATCATTGGAGGCCCAAAGGCCTCGTGCTTATTGGCTAATGGAATTATCATTCATAATATGATAATTTGGTTGAGTCTTTCTGATGGTGGTTAGGTTGGCCGGCCAAAGTCGGGCCTGATCATTTATTGGTCTTATTCACCAAATTAAATCATGTTAATGGTTGGACCTAACCAGATTTTTTCAGTGGAGGCCAAAGCCTACTGATTAGGTTCTGGGGCAAAATCAATTACTAGAAGTTGTTTAGAGAAACAACTGGTTAAGAACCTACTCATAGATGCACATGGGTTGACCAACCAAAGTTGGGCTCGTGTGTAGTCTATGTGGATTCTAGTACCCATTAAGGAATTAAAGTAATTCTTCGAATTGGAGGTTGAGGCTACCAGTTCGTAAAAATATTGGAAAAAATTTTAGACTAAAGTCCAAGTCTTTAGTATTAATTTATGTACTAATAGAGGTCTGGTTTTCCTTTATACAACTATGGCCACTACCCTGTCACTCCGGTCATTATTAGATAATGACAAGCTCATAGGACCTAATTTCGATAGCTGGTATCGAAAATTAAAAATCGTCCTTGAGCATGAGCGGATCATTTATGTAGAAACGGATCCAGCACCTGAGGAGCCAGCTCCGAACGCTAGTAAGACGATCCGAGATACTTACCAGAAGTGGCTCAATGATCGCACCACCATCCGATGTATTATGCTGACAGCAATGAATGACGAGATCAGCTGCAGGTTTGAGAACGCCCAGCCACAGGAGATGCTTCAAATGTTGAACGACTCCTTTGGCATGCCTAACGACATTGAAAGGCACAAAACTAGTTGTGCCATTTTCAATGCTCGGATGAGGGATGGGGCCTCAGTCACTGATCATGTACTGTACATGATCAAGATGATTGAACGCCTAAGCAAATTGGGTTTTCCTCTGCACGAGCAACTCGGTAAGGATGCGATCCTTAATTCCTTGCCCAAGTCCTTCCTCCCATTCCTTACTCATTTTTGAATGACAAAGTCTGCAGTAAACTACCATGGGTTGTTGGGGTTGCTGCAGAACTTTGAGAAGGATCACCAGCTCCATAAGGAGTCGGTGAATGTAGTGGGAGGGTCTTCTTCTCGTCGTCGACCCTTTGAGAAGGGGAAGAAGAACAAAAAGAAGAAGAACAAGAAGGTGCAGCCTCATGCTGAGACGGTTGCACAGGGTTAGACCAAGAAGTGCAAGCCCGACCAGAGCCAGACGGAGTGCTTCTTTTGCAAAAAGCAAGGACATTGGAAGAGGAACTGTCCTTAATACATTGCCTCCCTGGACCCGAACAGGCCGAAGAAGAAGCAAGGTAATTAAATGATAACTCCTTGCAACTTTTTCATTTGTGATACTACTGTCTAGGTATTGGATACCGGAAGCCCTTATCATATTTGTAATTCGATGCAGGGTCTGCAGGTCAGTAGGAGATTTGATGAAGGTGAGAGGTTCCTGAATGTTGGAGATGGAAGCAGAGTTCCAGTTCTAGCTTTAGGAATCATGAGTCTTGTAATCAATTCTCGTAATGTAATTCTGAGTGAATGTCACTATTGTTCAAGCTTTTTATTAAATATTATTTCTGTAGGCCTTTTGGCCATGTACGGTTATGATTTTTTAATAAAAAAAAATATTTATAATATTATTTTGAATGGTGTTACAATATTTGTTGGACAATTAAATAATGAAATTTACTTACTATCACAGCCTGTTAATGTGGTTCAAAACTTCGGTAAATGCCCTAGAATAGATAATGTGTCAGAAGTCTACCTTTGGTACTGTAGGCTAGGTCATATCAATAAGAACAGGATAAACAGGTTGTCTCAAGAAAGAATTCTTGAACTTGATGATTGTGAATCACTTCCAACCTGTGAGTCTTGTCTTCTTGGAAAGATGACCAAGTCACCTTTTACTGGAAAAGGTGAGCGAGCCAGTGAACTCTTGGGTCTGGTACATTCTGATGTATGTGGACCTATGAGCTCAAATGCAAGAGATGGATATTTCTACTTCATAACCTTCACAGACGACCTATCGAGGTATGGGTATGTCTACTTAATGAAGCATAAGTCGGAGTCGTTTGAAATATTCAAACTATTCCGAAATGAGGTAGAAAAACAAACTGAGAAGTGTATTAAAATTCTTCGATCTGATCGACAAGGTGAATACCTTTCCAATGAATTTCTGACGTATCTAGGAGAGAATAGGATTCTCTCTCAGTGGACTCCTCCTGGAACACCACAGCATAATGGTGTGTCTGAAAGGAAGAATCGGACCTTATTGGACATGGTTCGATCTATGATGGGATTTGCTGGTCTGCCGATCTCCCTCTGGGGATATGCACTCGAATCGGCTTGTTACCTTCTAAATAGAGTTCCGAGTAAGTCTGTAGCCAAAATGCCATATGAGATATGGATAGGACGTAAGCCAGTACTCTCGCACCTTAGGGTTTGGGGGTGTCCGGCTTATGTTAAACGTTTAATTACAGACAAGCTTGGACCTAGGTCTGACAAGTGTAATTTTATAGGGTACCCAAAGAGACCAAAGGGTATTATTTCTACCTTGCTGATGAGCAAAAGGTGTTTGTCAGCCTTAAGGCAATCTTTTTAGAAAAGGAGTTCCTTAGTGAAGGAACTGTTGCCTCTAAGGTCGAACTTGACGAAATTCGACAGGTGGAAAAACCGACACATGTTACTGAACCTGAACCGGATTTGATTAGATCAGATCCGGAGCCCATTGATTATGCACCCTTAAGACGGTCTGGTAGAGTATCACATCAACCGGACGATACTATGGTTTCTTGGTTCGGGATGGCGATCCTGTCAAACTTGATGAAAACGATGAGGATCCGATCACCTACATGGATGCAATGCAGAGACCTGACTCTGAGAAATTGCTAGAAGCCATGAAATTCGAAATGGAGTCCATGAAGGTCAACGATGTGTGGACATTGGTTGACTCACCCAAAGGAATGAAACCCATAGGGTGTAAGTGGGTCTTCAAGAGGAAGAGGGGCGCAGATGGAAAGGTGGAGACCTATAAAGCCCGTCTGGTTGCCAAGGGATATCGTTAACGTTATGGTATAGACTATGACGAGACGTTTTCTCCTGTGGCAATGCTCAAATTCATTCGGATTATGCTTGTGATAGCTGTCCATCTAGACTATGAAATCTGACAGATGGATGTGAAGACAGGTGTTGGGTATAAAGTACCCCCCAGCCGAAGTTTGTGACAGGAGTGACCCTCTGGAGATCCAACCGACTTCCGACCTCCGACGACGTCTCTTCAAACCTCCCAGGCGGCCGAGCCTCCGCAACACTCCCAAGTTTTGCTAATGGATAAGCCCCCACCAGCGTCGATCGGATTCTTCACGACGGATGGACTCCACTCGAATTTCCATGATGATCGACCATCTTCTAGACTTCGCCCGGACTCCTACGGGAGCCGGACCTCGTCCCCGACTCCGACTGCAGGCAGACTTCGTCCAGACTCCTACGGGAGCCGGACTCCGTCCATGACTCCGACTGCAGGCAGACTTTGTCCGGACTCCTATGGGAGCTGGACTCTGCCCACGACTTCAATTACAGGTAGACTTCGTCCGGACTCCTACGGGAGCCGGACTTCGCCCCCAACTCCAATTGCAGGTAGACTTCGCCCGGACTCCTACGGGAGCCAGACCTCGTCTCCGACTCCGACTGCAGGCAGACTTCGTCCGGACTCCTATGGGAGTCGGACTCCACCCACGACTCCGGCTGCAGGCAGACTTCGTCCGGACTCCTACGGGAGCCGGACTCCGCCCATGACTTCAATAACAGGTAGACTTCGTCCGGACTCCTACGGGAGCTGGACTCGCCCCCAACTCCAATTGCAGGTAGACTTCGCCCGAACTCCTACGGGAGTCGGACCTCATCCCCGACTCCGGCCGCGGGCAGACTTCGTAGACTTCGTCCGGACTCCTACGGGAGCCGGACTCCGCCCACGACTCCGGCTGCAGGCAGACTTCGTCCGGACTCCTATGGGAGCCAGACTCCGCCCACAACTCCAATTGCAGGTAGACTTCACCCAGACTCCTACGGGAGTCGGACCTCGTCCCTGACTCTGGCCGCAGGCAGACTTCGTCCGGACTCCTACGGGAGCTGGACTCTGCCCACGACTTCAATTACAGGTAGACTTCGTCCGGACTCCTATGGGAGTCAGACTTCACCCCCAACTCCAATTACAGGTAGACTTCGCTCGGGCTCATACGGGAGCCGGACCTTGTCCCCGACTCCGACCGCAGACAGACTTCGTCTGGACTCCTACAGGAGCCGGACTCCGCCCACGACTTTACTTGCAGGCAGACTTCGTCCGGACTCCTACGGGAGCCAGACTCTGCCCATGACTCCGACTGCAGGCAGACTTCGTCCGGACTCCTACGGGAGCCGGACTCCACCCACAACTTCAATTATAGGTAGACTTCGTCCGGACTCCTACGAGAGTCGGACTTCGCCCCCAACTCCAATTGCAGGTAGACTTCGTCCGGACTCCTACGGGAGCCGGACTTCATCCCCGACCTCGACTGCAGGAAGACTTCATCCGGACTCCTACGGGAGTCGGACTCCGAGCTCCTTTTGCAAGCGACCCACTCTGAGTTACCGCTGCAAATGATCTACTTCAAGTTCCTACCATGAGCGGCCTTGGCCGAGACTCCTTGACAAATGATCCCCGTCCGGGCTTCTACAGAGACCGGACTCCAATCGAACTTCGACCGACAGGTCTGGACCCTCTGGCAGGCCGCAGTAACGGCCACGACTCTACTCCACTTCCGACGATGGATTCTGCACGGCTCCATCACTCCCTGGCAGACCACAATAATGGCCACGATCCTGCTCCACTTTCTGCGATGGATACAATGCGATTCCTCCATCCTCTGGCAAGTCGCGATAATGGACGCCGCTCCACTCCCCGCAACAGACTCCACGTGGCATGTCTCAGTGATAGCCATGATTTCACTCCACTACTCTTCGCAACAAACTCCTCCTGACCCTGGGCAGCCCACTGTCAGACGGTTACAAACATCGCTATCAGTCTGTTGCCCCCTCCACCTATAAAAGGGGGACCCCAAATACATTATTCTTTAAGCTCTCATTTCTTACCTAAAAATTCTGCTAAAATTTTTGTTCGAGCACTCCATCCTTGTTGAGGCAGAGAACTGACTTGAGCATCGGAGGGTCTTGCCGGAGCAACCCCACCTCTGATTTAGACTTCTTTTGCAGGTTCCGGTGGCGACTGCGACTCCCTCGACTCCAGCTTCTCCGACGCAGGCGGATTTTTGCACCAACAACAGCTTTTCTAAATGGAGAGCTGGACGAAGAGGTGTATATGATACAACCTGAAGGGTTCACATCCACAGATGAGTCTTAGGTATGCAAGTTACAAAGGTCCATTTATGGACTTAAGCAGGCATCTCGGAGTTGGAACATACATTTTGATAGGACGATCAAAACGTATGGCTTCGTTAAGAATGGAGAAGAGCCCTGCATTTATAAGTGGGCTAATGGTCCAGTAGTAGTATTTCTTGTATTGTATGTGGATGACATTCTCTTAATCGGGAATGATATCCCTGCATTACAGGGAATAAAGATTTAGCTATCGTTACAGTTCTCCATGAAGGATCTGGGAGAAGCTTCCTACATCCTAGGGATGAGGATCTATAGGGATAGATCCAAAAGGTTGCTTGGCTTATCCCAGTCCACGTACATTGATACTATGCTGAAAAGGTTCAGCATGGAGAATTTCAAGAAAGGCTATCTACCGATAGGCCATGGAATTTTTCTCTCGAAAAGAGATTGTCCGACAACACCTCAAGAGAGAGAGCGTATGGGTAGGATTCCATATGCTTTGGTAGTGGGATCTATCATGTACGCCATGACATGTACACGACCAGATGTGGCATACTCACTAGGGGTAGTGAGTAGATACCAATCTGATCCAGGGGAGAATCACTGGAAGGTTGTTAAAACCATCCTGAAGTATTTAAAAAATACTAAGGACCAGTGACTTGTATATGGTGAATCAGACTTGAGACTTATAGGGTTTACAGACTCTAGTTTCTAGTCTGATCGTGATGACAGCAAGAGTATGTCAGGATTTATTTTTACCCTTAATGATGGGACTGTCTGCTGGAAGAGTTTCAAGCAACACACTGTGGCTGATTCAGTATGCGAGGCAGAGTATATTGCTGCATCAGATGCTGTCAAAGAAGCGGTGTGGCTGAGAAAATTTATCACCGAGCTCGGAGTAGCACCCTCCCTTGTTGGTCCAGTTTTGCTCTACTGTGACAGCTCTGGAGCCATTGCTCAGGCGAAGGAACCGAAGGCACACCAGCGGACGAAGCATATTCTGCGCCGCTACCATCTCATCCAGGAGATCGTGGATCGAGGTGATGTCGACCTTCAGAAGATCGACGGGAAGGAGAACCTGACTGACCCATTCACTAAAGCCATTGCGGTGAAGGAGTTCAACGACTACAAGTCGAAGATGGGTATTAGATACTGCACTGATTGGCTTTAGGCCAAGTGGGAGATTGTTGGGAATAGTGTCCCAAAGCCAATTATCAGCCTGTTGACGGTTGTGCTCCTTTTGTATTAGTACATGAATTATAAATAAATAAAAGTTATTTTGATATTTTTTCATCACAAATGTTTCATCTTCTAATGAACTCTTGTGTTGTGGTGAAGTCCTTAGGACTATTTAGACTCGACAAAGGAGGATTTGTCACTTAGTCCTTAAACCTGTTCGCGACCAAATGATACGTTGTTACCAAGGACGACAACGTTTATCGAGCATAGGTCGTTGTGTGCCATATGGGTTGGTTGTCCTCATAACCAAGGAGTGTGGAGACACTGGTATGGCATACGGGTGAGATGTAATGGTACATCTGTACTGAACGTGACCGACTCCGAAGCTATTTCTGCTGTCAAGATTTGCTCCGATGGGATATGGGTATAAATGTCCCTCCGACCTGAGACCGCCACGGTGACTTACAAGCAACTCACTGCACTTAGGCACTGGACTACCTGAATTTCTAATTCAGTGACGGAAGGCTGCTGGATGTAGTCAAGTACTTGACTTGTCAGTGCGTGTGTCAAGATGGGATTGACCACTCTAGTTTAGGAGCTGTATATAGTCATGTTTCAATTTAGCAAAATCTTGGCCAGGGTAGTCCTAGTGAGGAGTCACAGGACTAATTGAGTTGAGCACGATTCGAATGATCTCATCAGAGTTGACAGTTTAACCCTGAGTCGTCCTAAACACAAGGATCAAAAGGGATGAATTATACGGTAACCATATTCACGTAGGTTCTGAATGTTGCGATTGCAACTATTCGATCTATTTGGTCGTCGGGTACCATTGCTAGATGGTCACTTCGATTAGTACAGGAATTGGTTCCTGTGCTACCGGCTTAGGTTCGAACCTGCGGGGTCACACATATTAGAGGTTCCTTTCTGATCTGATGGCTGATTATAAGTCTTATGTGTCTGAAACTCTATGATAGAGAATTAAGATTCTCTGATCATGAGTTCCACACATTTTGGATACCGGGGTCAAAATTTTGAATTTCAAATTTTGAATTTGAAATTTGAACTCTTTGATCAGGATTTCATATCGATGGTCTCTGATACCTAATTGCTCATCGAATTTGGACTCAATATTTATGAGAGGTTTAATTAGTGATTTGATCACTAATTAACTCAATTTGATTGAGTAATTATTTTTAGATCAAGTCCAATTGAATTGGATTCAGTTTGGATTGACCCGATTAGGTTAAATGTTGATCTAATCGCTAAGATGGCTTAGTCCCTGATTTGATCAGAGGTTAGGTTTAGTTAATTTTTGATTTGATTAGGATTTTATTGAGCCTAATTAAGTCTAATTATGTTGGGTTTAATCTGGTCTAATTGTGCTTAACCTATTTTAATTAGGTTGGCTCAATTTGAATCAAACCACCTTGTTTTAAATTTCCTGCGCCACCCAACTTCCTTGCACCTATTTGAATTCACGAGAAAAAATTTTCTTATGAATTTTCTCCCACGCAAAGCTCTCTCACACCCATATTTCTGTGCACCAATTATTTGGATTAACTTGGTTTATTACCCATCCAAATTCAAAGGGATTTTGAATTTGAATGGATAACCAAATAACCATGCACCAGCTTATCCTCTTTTGTGTGCCCCATATTCCACATGAGAAATAGTTTCTCGTGAAAGTCTCCACACACCATGTCATCTCTTCTTTCTCGCACAAATGGATGAGGATAAGATTGGTTGACACTTGAATTCAAATTTGATTTGAATTTAAGTGAGCAACCACCTCTTCTTATCCACTCACACGCTTTCAACATCTCTTGCGATGTTTTATAAAATGAGAAAGGGAGGGGGCATGGGCAATAAAAAAGAAAGAAGAGATAAGGGGCGTGGGGAGGTTCTGAAAAAATTTTGAAGTGTTCAAAATTTATCGAGAGGAGAGAAAAAGGAGAGAGAAGTGGGCATAGGTTTTTTGGTGTGTACCCTAGGGTTTCTACCTAGGGTTCGGGAAGTGAGATTGGTGTGCCACGAGTGTCGTGAGTCCACCAAATTTCAGAGAGAGATCCATCAGCCTCTCAACCAATCGTGCAGATGATCCAGAGTATCTGAGGAGTCGGCACACATCGATCAAAAGAGTTCGATCAACATCAGCCATCAAAAGGGTGAAATCACGAACTAGCATTCGTGAGGAGCCGATCAGATGGGAGCTTCGTGTGGATGATCTGCAGAGGCCAGACACTAGTGTGGCTATGACATAACGATCAAAGCTCCCCAACGGTGATCAGATTGCGGTGATCGACTACCCACAAAAGGTGATGTGTTCTGAACACAGTACAGTAAAAAGTTTACTGTTTCAAATTTGAATTTCAAATTTAAATGCATGCTGTTGTGTCATATTTAGATCTTAGTGTAAGGTTAATTAGTATTAATTAATGAGATTAATTAATAATTTCACTGTAAAATAGTAATTTTGAAAAAGTTTTAAAATTATCATTTTGTCCCTGCACTGAATTTTCGCTTCAAGCTCCAAATCGTACTCCAGAGGAACTCCATACTGAATCCTTATCAGTAGAAGTTCGTCCGGAGTTAGAGAACAGGGAATGGTGTCCGACGTAAAAATCGAATGAGGTCCAGCCCGAGATATGGGTTCGTCTACCGTATGAGGGTTTTGAGGGACTGAGGCAGACGAACTCCTGAAATCGCTAGAGACGGAGGAGCCAGAAGACATTTCAAGCAAAAACCTTAAAAATCCCAAAAAAATTGGAAAAAATAAGAGACGAAAGGTTCGTGGGGAATCAGACAGGTGGAATGCAGCAGAAGAAAAATGAAGAAGAAGGAACACCTAAATGGCGAGAGAAGGAACGAAAGTTCAGGAACTAACCTAAATTGCTCCGAAGGATGCAGAGATGCAGGGATAGGGATGACTCGAAGAACACCTAGGGCCAAAACGGACGCCAAGGGAGGTCAGAGCTCTCAGAAAGAAGGCGGGCACCAACAGGACTTTCAGGCAGAATGAAATTCCTGAAGGAAGAAGGGCGGGTTTAAATAGACCCTGAGATCCAGCACTATAATGATCGCCGATCTCCCCAGGCCAACCCATGTTCGCCACGTGTCCCACTCGCCACAGCAGGCGGCTAAAAGTGACTGACAGCTGGCAAGGCCATTATTGCACCGTACCTAGAGCAACGCTCCAGCGAGAATTTCGAAAAGTCTCTTCGGATCGCCCCGATTTGAAAAGACTCCAGCATGCACGCATTAAATTCCAAGATATCTGAGGGTGGTCGCGCACAGAATTCAAGGAGGCAACTTCGACTGTAAAAATTTCTCTATACTTCCTTCATTCGAAACTCGAACTCGGAAGTAGAGGGACTGGTGTTGGGTATAAAATACCCCCCAGCCGAAGTTCGTACCAGGAGTGACCCTCCCGGGACTCTGCCGATGTCCAACCTTGGGCGACATATTTTCAAACTTCTCTGGCGGTCGAGCTTCCGCAACATTCCCAAGTTCTGCTGACGGACAAACTCCCACAGCTTCTTCCACAAGTGTCGATCGAGTTTCCCCGATGGACGAACTCCTGCCGCATCTCCCGGGCTTCTCCGATGGTAAGCTTCTTCGGTTGTCCATCAGGCTGCTCCTAGTGCTCTCTAGATTCTACCTTCGGCCGATCTCCTACAAGGGTCAACCGTCCGTCGGACCCCTTCCGGATCTTTTCCGATAGGATTCGATTGACTCCAATCTGAATTTCTTCCAGAGCTACGTCAATTCGTCAGTGGCCGAACTTTTCCAACAGCAGATCTCCACGATGGACGGGCTCCATCCAAGTTTTTACGGTGGTCGATCACCTTCTGGGTTTCATCCGGGCTCCTACGGGAGCCGGACTTCTTCCCCGAACTCCTATTGCAGGTAGACTTCGTCCGAGCTCCTACGGGAGCCAGACTTCAGCCCTGAGCTCCCATTGTAGGTAGACCTCATCCGAATTCTTACAAAGGCCAGACTCCGAGCTTCTGTTACAAGCGATCTACTCTGAGCTACTACTACAAGCGGTCTACTTCAAATTTCTACTACGAGCGGTCCGCATTGGATTTCTACTGTAAGCCTCCACCCGAGCTTCCCTTGTGAACGAATTCCTTCCGGACTTCTATTGCAGGTAGGCTTCGATCGAGCTTTCTCAACAAATAATCTCCATCCGGACTTCTACGAAAACCAGACTCCGACCGAACTTCTGTAGCAGACAGATTCTGGATGAACTCCCACGATGCACGGGCTCCAGCAGCCGAACCTCTCCAGCAGGTGAACCTCTCCAGTGCCATCCGACATCCACTACCGGTCGACCTTCTGACGGATTCTATGTGAAACTGAACTTCGTCCACAGAAAGCCCCTGATCGAGCTTCTACAGCAGGTGACCTTCGCCTGCAGTACTAGCACCCAAGGCACCCAACGGTAGAAAGCTCGCCAGCAACATCCGAGCTCCTCTCAGATGGAGAGCTACCCCTCTCCGTCAAACACCCCAACCGAGCTTCGGCTGACAGGCCTGGACTCCCTGGCAGGCCACAGTAATGGCCGCGACTCTGCTCCACTTTCTATAACGGATCCCACGCGGCTCCATCATGCTCTGGCAAGTCACGACAACGGACATCACTCCACTCTCCACAACAGGCTCCACGTGGCAGGCCACGGTGATGGCCATGACTCCACTCCACTACTCTCCGTAACAAACTCCTCATGGCCCCGAACGGCCCACTACCGGGCGATTACAGACGTCGCTGTCAATCTGTTACGCCCTCCGCCTATAAAAAGGGGACCCCCATATATATTATTCTCTAAGCTCTAATCTCTATCTAAAAAACTCTGCTAGAATTTTCATTCGAGTACTCCATTCTTGTTGAGGTAGAGAACTGACTTGAGCGTCGGAGGGTCTTGCCGGAGCACCCCCACCTCCGATTTAGACTTTCTTTGCAGGTCCTGATGGCGACTGCGACTCCCTCGACTCCAGCTTCTCCGACGCCGGTGAATTTTTGCACCAACACTGAGCAAAATAGACTAAGAAAAAAATGATAAAAATTAAAGAGTATTTGCTAATGACTGTAGTGAGTCAAGGAGTAGATTAGTTAGTCAGACTCTTAACAACTTACTTAAGTCACCTAAAGGCTATTAGCACTTTCAATTGCACATACATACTAATAAGGCAAAGTAGGTGTTGATTGTAAGGCTAACTGAAGATTCAATTATCATTTAAAATTGGTGATTGATACACACCCTTATTAAAGAAACTTGAATTTAAGAAAAGAGCTACCAGTCTAAAATAAAAGTGCAAAATACAAAGTATATGTGGATTACCCTAAACTTAGTAACCGGATATCTGCACCTAAGTCAAATGTGGAGGTTCACGTCGAAAGGTAGAGGGAAGGCCAGGATGCTCAGCATTAAAAAAAAAAAAGAACAGTGTGAAAGCTACCTTAGTTCATGAGCTTAATTTGGGGGTGTATAGAAAATTAGCCAATATAGGTGATAAGAGAAGATATATTTGTCCTTTACAAACTAGCATCCAAATGCTAAGTTAACCATCATAAGCACAAGTGCTGTAGATATTTAGATAAATTCTAAGAAAGTTTCTAATTGCACTGACTATAAAATTTGATTTTGAAACTCAATACTTAGTAAATACTTGCTAAAATTTTTTTGATTTTCAATCCTAGATCTATTTTTGTAAAGGAAGATTTTACTGAAATATGGTGATACTTTTATTACATTGCTAAGGGACTAACAATGAGTAAGTTGGGGGGAGTGATAAGTCATATATTTATATAATTTTTTAAAGTATTTTTGATAATTAATGGTGCTAATATCTTCTAAAAAACCTAATTTTATAATTAAATTAAATTTTCTTGTAAAAATAAATAATTTAAAAAAAATAAAATTAGAGCATATTTATGAAAAATAGATGTCAAACTAATTGAGCAATTTAAGTATTAAAATAATTAAAGAATTAATAAAAAATTTAATTCATATTTTTTTTATTTTTCAGGCACAAAATCCGAGCAAAATCAAGCAAAAATATTCAAAAATCAATTTTAAAAAGCCTTCGGTGCATGATAGACCGATCGACCGATCTATGGAATCAGGAGTGCGGTCCATAAGCATAGTTTCGCAGTCTACATCATGGCTCATAATGGGTGGCTGAGTTTTGCATGATCTGACAGTTGAGATTGCATTGAACACCCGATCGGATGGCTGAGGATGCGCTTTACCATATCCAGTGGTGGTAGCCCACAACATTTGCATGATTGGACGGTCCGAAGCAATCCTGAGCGAAATCGAACGGCTGTGGTTGGTTGCCGATGGAAAAACTAAATAGGGAAGCTAATTTTTTCACAATCTGATGGTCTAGAATCAATCTTAGGCCCGATCCAATAGTCCATGTTCGATCCAACTTTGAATAGGAGATCGACGCACTGATCAACTATCAAAATTCAATCCATCATTTGATCGGATGGCTAGTATTGATCTCAACTATGATAAGGAGATAAGTGGTGATTTTTTGATCTGGATGATCCAAACACAATCCATTGGCCAGAAATATTATACGTGGGTTGGACATATTTTTGAGTGGTTTTAGGACTCCATTTTCTACCAGAAAAAGATGAAAAATTTATTTATAAATAAGGGGGTCTGAGAACAAGAAAAAAATAGTTAAAAAAATAAAAAAATATATAGAATAAAAATTAAAAAAATTTTAAAGATTCAAAAAGAAAGGGAGAAGCCAGTTCACTCCATGGAGTACGAAGAAAGAAGGAGAGGTCGTCAACCATCTTCCCGACGAGACTGCACCAATCAACTTCGGATCTTTGTTATAATTTTATTTTTTTTATTTTATTATTTTTTAAAATTTTTTTATAATTAAATTTTATTTTTAATTAATATAAAATTTATTTTATTACACTTTTAAATTTCTGCTCTTTATTTTTATTGCAAGTAGATGCTAAAGTTTAGTTAGTAGATCTTAGTACCAATTTATTTTTATGCACTTTAAATTCCTGTCTTTTATTTTTATTGCAAGTAAAAGCTAGGATCTAGATAATAGATTTTAATACCTGATTTATTTTTTATACTTTTAATTTTTATTTTTAAACTTAAATTATTTTTCTCAAAATTTTATTTTTTTATAAAAATCAAAATTATCAAATCAAAGCACTATCTTCTCTATGGATTCAACCTAACTCACTACTTTCTATATTTATTTAATATTTTTTAGAAGTCAGATTTAATTTGATAAACATGGTGTCCTAACGATAATATCGCAACTATTGCTCCATGAATTGATTTTGATACTTACAAAATATTTGAGAGGATTACTAATGATTTTGGCTTGAAAAAAGATTTATTGTATTTCAGAGGTAAAATCGTAATTTTATCAAGTTCTGATTCGAAAGCCTCAAGAGCAAGAACAGAAGATTTGTGATCTATTGGAGGTAATTTCATATTTTTTAGATATATATTTTGAGAGAAAATCAAGTTTAAAGAAAAGGATCGACCCCTAGGATCGATCCCTGTCAAAAGGGACTGAACGGCACACTATTTTTGGCTGGCACACCCAAAGAGGACGATCCTAGGGGTCAACCTCTGTTGTCTGTGCAACTCAAAGATACAGAATAGTCACTTTCTGTTCTGTACCACAGAGGTCGACTCATAAGGTTGACCCCTGTGCAAGGGACGACCCTATGAGTCGACCCCGATGATGAAAAATCTCCGTAATGGCTAGTTTTTCAGCTCATTTTGGCCTCATTTAATGCTCATTTAATACACTCCAACGGCTCTAATCCTGTCCAAATTTCTCTCTACCATCTATTGAAGCTATAAAGACACTTAAAGGAGGAAAAAAGAGAAGAGATTCAAGCATTCATTTTAGCCCTAAGCAAAAAGCTCTCTTCAAGCAAAAGAAGCTTTCATTTCAAGTTCACCAACCTCTTAAGAGCTCATTCAAGTCTTCAACAATCTCGAAAAAAATTAGAAAAGCTTCTTCCTTGTTGTGTAAAGTATACTTAAAGTTTTATTTGCTCATTAAAGGAGCTAAACTTATATTTCTTTGTCATTAACTCTTATACTCTGTTTTTATCTTGATCTTTAGTTTTGGAAGGTTTTCAAAAATTGGATCGATTGATCCGAACTTTGAATCGAATTGTATTGGGTTGGCTTGTATCTGAAAAATAAGTGTTCTAACTTGAGATAGCTAGAGTCGGAGGTACCGACGTTGTATTCTTATTGAATATATTTTAATAGATTTAAATTTTTAAGAGGTGCTTGGGGAGTGGATGTAGGTGTAAGGTTGGCATCAAACCACTATAAACTTTGATTGTTTGTGGTGTGCTTACTTGCTCTCTTTCTAAATTTTTTTATTTTCTTGCATTCTTGCATCTTATTTCTATACCTTACTTAAATCACTTACTACATATAACTTGCTTATTATTACTTAATCCTTGTGGTTCTAAATTAACTTTAAAATTTCAAAAATCCAATTCAGCCCCCCCTCTTGGGTTGCATAGTTGGGCAACAAGTAGTATCAGAGTTCGGTGCTCTAGTCCTATTTTGATTTAACTATCAAAGAGCTAAGGATCTATGACAACTCAAGTTGGTATTTCACTAGTTGAGGGGCAGTCCACAAACCGTCCTCCACTTTTCAATGGATCAAACTACACCTATTGAAAAGCTCGGATGAAAATTTTTATTCAAGTACTTGACTATTGTTGTGTATAAAATAACCCCAACCGAAGTTCGTAAGAGGTCGATCCTCCCAAGGCTCTTTCGGCTTTCGACCTTGTGCGGCGTCTATCTGAACTTCTTCGGCTGTCTGAGCTTCCATAATACCATCCGGACTCCTCCAGCGGTCAGCCTTCCACAGTGTCCTCCAAATTCTTCCGACAGGCGAACTCCTATCGTGCCATCCGGGCTTCTCCAATAATGAGCTCCTCCATTCATCTACCGGACTGCTCCAAATACTCTCTGGACTTCATTATCAGTCGATTCTCTACAGTGATCGACTACTCTCCGAATATCTTCCAGACTTCTTCCAGCCACGATTGACTTTACTCCGAACTTCTTTCGGACTTCGTCAATGATCGAGCTTCTCCAGCAGCAGGACTTCTACAGTAACCAGACTCCATTCAAGTTTCTACGATGGTCGATCGCCTTCCGAATTTCATCCGAGCTTCCACGATAATCGGTCTTCATCCGAACTTCTATAGGAAGCAGACTTCATCCGAGCTTCTACAGCAAGCGGCCTTCATCTGAGCTTCTACTGTAAACGAATTCTATCCGAGCTTCTACTGTAAGCAAATTCCTTCCGAACTTTTATTGCAGGCAAACTTCAGTCGAGCTTCTACAATAAGCGGTCTCCATCCGGACTTCTACAAGAACCGGACTCCATCTGAACTTCTACAGCGGATGGATTTCAGACAAACTTCTACAATAGACAGACTCCAGCAGCCGAATTTCTACAATGACCGACCGTCTCCAGTGTCTTCCGTACCTCTCCAACCATCAACCTTCAATAGTACCAGCCGAACTTCAACAGTGCTAACCGGACTTCAACAACGCCAACCGAACTTCCACAGGATCCTCCAGACTTCTCCAGTGGATGAACTTCCACAGTGCCTTTCGGACTCTTCTATCGACCGACCTTCAGTCAGATTCCTTGTGCAATCGGACCTCTCCAGCGGATAATTCTTCAAACAAGTTTCTACATCATACAAATTTCAGACAGACTTCTCCAGCAATCGGACTCCTACCGGACTTCTCTAACAGGCAGTTCTCATCCGAGCTTCTACAGCAGATGACTTTCGTTTGCAGCACCAATGGCACCCAACAACAGTTAACCCGTTAGCAATCTCGAAAACATCCGAGCTTCTCTCAGATTGCTGAGGCAGAGAGTTATTCCGCTCCACCAGACATCCCAACCGAGCTTCAGCTGTCTGGCCCGAACTCTCTGACAAGTCACGACAACGGACATCACTCCATCCTCTCTAACAAACTCCACGTAGCCCCGAATGGCCCACTGACATCACTACTCTCCGTAACAAACTCCGCATGGCCCCGAACGGCCCACTACCAAGCAGTTACGGACGTCGCTGTCAATCAGTTACGCTCTTCCATCTATAAAAGAGACCCCCCATATACGTTCTTCTCTAAGCTCTAAACTCTATCTTGAAACTCTGCCAAAATCCCATTCGAGTGCTCCATTTCTGTTGAGGCAGAATACTGAATTGAGCATCGGAGGGTCTCGTTGGAGCACCCCCAACTCCAGTTTAGACTTTCCTTGCAGGTCCCGATGGTGGCCGCGGTCCCCTCGACTTCAGCTTCTCCGACATCGATGGAATTCTGCACCAACAGAATTAACAGAATTGGCGCTAGAGGAAGAGCGGCCTGTGTCTTCGCAGGACCCTTGTTCTTAAAAGAGTACTCAGCGGGACAATCTCCGATCAGCTTGTTTGATATCTTCTTCTTCTTCTCCTATCAGATCCTCACCAAATGCCTCCCCGAAAGGCATCCACCAGACGATCTACGGCCTCCGTGGTTAGATCTCAGCGAGATCCGCAAGCTCCGGCCCCATCTCCAATTTTTCAGGCTCCTCCTCCTCCGACAACGACAGTCAGCATGGAGCAGTTTGACCTGCTGGTTCAGCAGGTCAGGGGCCTCACTGAAGCAGTGCAGGCCATGCCGCAGCAGCAGCAACAGCCGCAGACATCTGTGCGGCTGGAAAGAGCATCGTCGGAGTTTCAGAATCTGGCGGTTGGGCGGGCCACTTGGGCCAGTTGTCCTGTCTTCTCCGAAAAGGGAAAGCAGAGGGCAGAGAGCCCTCTATTTGATCATGATTCCACCCTCAGAGGGTCCCTACCTCCGTTCGACCAGAAGATCCTCGAGACTCACAGTCGAGAGGATCTCCTGGATCAAAGGTTTTAGGAGATGAACCGATGGATCGAAGAGCTCCGCCATGCTCTCTCTGCTTACGGTGAGGATATCTGTACTAACCCTCCTTTCTCTCAAATGATTATGCAAGAACCAATCCTGTCGAACTTCAAGCTCTCCCAATTTGAGAGCTACGATGGGACCTCAAATTTGGTTGACCATCTAGAGGCCTTTCAGACAATGATGTTGCTCCATGGCGTGTCGGACGCCATCCTGTGTCGAGACTCACAGTCGAGAGGATCTTCTGGATCAAAGATTTTAGGAGATGAACCGACGGATCAAAGAGCTCTGCCATGCTCTCCCTACTTACGGTAAGGATATCTGTACTAACCCTCCTTTCTCTCAAATGATTATGTAAGAACCGATCCTGTCGAACTTCAAGCTCTCCCAATTTGAGAGCTACGATGGGACCTCGAATTTGGTTGACCATCTAGAGGCCTTTCAGACAATGATGTTGCTCCATGGCGTGTCGGACGCTATCCTATGCCGAGCCTTCCCATCTACCTTGAAGGGAGCTGCAAGAAATTGGTACTCGACACTGAAGTCGGGTACTATCTTCTTCTTTGATCAGATGAGCCACCAGTTTATGGCTCATTTCGTCAACAGCCGACGTCCCCGGAGAGGTTCGAAGTTCTTTATCAACATCAAGCAAAAAGAGAGAGAATCCATCCAAACTATGTCAATCGATTTAATGCTGCCGCATTGGAGGTTCAGAACTTAAACCAATCAGTTGCAATGACCGCCCTGAAGAGCGGTCTTCAAAAGAATGATCTTCTGATTTTTTTAAAAAAGAAGTATCCCAGGGACTTCGCTGATTTGCTGGCTTGGGCTAAAGGATATGTCCGAGCAGAGGAAGCCTTCAAGCTGAAGGATGAAGAGGCCACGAAGGAGCGACAGGCGGGTGACTCCAGCAAGCCCGCAGCTGAAAAAGGACCGAGTGAAGCTCGATCACATTCTCGAACTTCTCCCGAACACAAGCATGTTCGAACTCCTCTCCGAGCTCGTAAGCAGAGGAGCCCAGACTGCAGAGTTCAGTAGAGCTCTCCTCCAGAAAGATTCCATAGCTACGCCCCTCTCAATGCTCTAAAAGCCCAAGTGCTGATGGAGGTCAGGGAGCAGCTGCCAAGGCCAGAAAGGATGCGCACACATCCCGAAAAGTACAACCCTAACAAGTTCTGCCTCTATCATCATGACCACAGCCACGACACGGAGGAGTGTATTCAGCTCCAAGATGAGATCGAGGAGCTCATCAGGCGAGGTCGGTTCGACAGATTCATTCGACGTCAGCCTGAAGGTAGGGAAGATCGGTCAAGGGCCCTACCACAACCAGAGCCACCAAGGAGGGAAGAACAGCCTGAAGATCAACCTCCAATCGGGATCATCAACACCATCTCTGGAGGGCCCCAGAGGGGAGCAACCAGTGGATCGGCCGGACCGCCCAAGCGGCAGAGAACTGAAGAATCTATAACCTTTACGGAAGAAGATGCTAGGGAGATTCAGTTTCTCTATAATAATGTGGTTGTAGTTTCTTTAAATATTACTGACTATGATGTACGCCGCATTCTTGTTGATAGTGGAAGCTCGATCGATATTTTATTTTATGATGTATTCTCAAAAATATCCATCCCTGATGGTCGGTTAGGGCCGATTAGCTCCCCGTTGGTAGGGTTCACTGGCAATGCTGTGCCAGTGGAAGGAGTAATAACTTTGACTGTAGTCGCAGGTCAGTACCCAAAATAATCTAGAGCACAAGTGGATTTTTTGGTAGTGAGGGCGCCGTCTGCCTACAACGCAATACTCGGCCGATCTGGCCTCAACGCCCTCCAAGCTGTAGTATCGACCTACCATTTAAAATTGAAATTTCCTACTAGCCAAGGGGTCGGAGAGGTCAGAGGAGATCAAGTCCTGGCAAGAACTGCTATAACATAGCCCTACAAAGAAATGGTCAGTCTGACCCCTATCCGATTGATGGATTGGATACCCGCGACGATCTTGCTGAAGAACGGGGTGAGCCAATTGAAGATCTTGTCTCAATTCCTTTGAACGATGGGAATGAGGAGCATGTGGTGAAGATCGGCTCCAACTTGGGGGAAGAGGTACGGACACAGCTCATTATTTTTCTACAAAAGAATGCGGATGTTTTCGCTTGGGTTCCGACAGACATGTCAGGGATTGATGCTGAAGTCATAGAACACCGTCTAGCTGTTGATCCCAAACATCGACCAACGAAGAAAAAAATCTAAAGTCATGCACCGAAAAGGCAGATGGCAATAGCTGAGGAAGTTGATAAACTCTTGAAAGTCGGTTTCATCAGAGAAGTCAACTATCCGAACTGGATCTCCAATGTAGTTCTAGTCAAGAAGGCAAATGGCAAGTGGAGGATATGTATAGACTTCAAAAGCTGAATAAAGCCTACCCGAAGGACAGTTACCCACTGTCCAGAATTGACCAATTAGTGGATGCAACCTCGAACCATGAGCTTCACACTTTCATGGATGTATTCTCCGACTACAATCAAATCAAAATGGTACCAGAGGATAAAGAAAAAACTGCTTTTATCACTAACCATGGTCTTTATTGTTACAGGATCATGCCTTTTGGCCTCAAAAATGCAGGGGTGACCTATCAACGACTGGTGAACAAGATCTTCAAAGAGCAGATTGGCCGCAACATGGAGGTCTACATGGATGATATACTCATAAAAAACAAATCCTCAATGAACCATATCGCCGACCTTGAGGAGACCTTCAGCACCCTCCGAAAATACAAGATGAAACTGAACCCAGCCAAGTGCGCTTTTGGAGTAACCTTAGGAAAATTCTTGGGCTTTATGGTGTCGGAGCGTGGGATCGAAGCAAATCCAAAAAAGATTCATGCCATCCAGAAAATGACCACCCCGAAGTCAATAAAGGAAGTTCAGTGCCTTACTAGGAGAGTAGCAGCTTTGAATCGCTTCGTCTCAAGGTCGACCGAACGGTGCCTACCTTTCTTTCAGACTCTTAAGCAGCCGAAGAACTTCTGTTGGACTACTGAATGTCAGCAAGCATTCGAAGAATGGAAGAACTATCTCAGCTCATCCCGCTATTGGCAAAGTCCGAACCTGGAGAGGAGTTGTTCCTGTACCTGGCGGTCTCTCCTGTGGCTCTTGCAACAGTTCTAGTTAAAGAAGAAGCAAAAATTTAATGGTCGATCTACTACATAAGTCGAGTATTGAGAGGCATCGAAACCAAGTATACTAAGTTAGAGAAACTAACTTATGCCTTGTTGATTGTAGCTCGAAGGCTCTGACCTTACTTTCAAGGGCACACCATAACACTGCTCACCGATCAGCCGATTAAGGTGGTTCTGCATCGAGCAGATGCTTCCGAAAGAATAGCGAAATGGACAGTCGAGCTCACAGAATTCGACATCAACTATCAACCTCGACCGATGATAAAAACCCAGATATTAGCAGACTTTATAGTGGAATGCACTATTCTGGAAGAGGCCGAACTTGGACGAGGTGAAGCTGACAACCCAGAGCTCCAGCCGAACTCCCCTGAAGAAAGAACAGACCTCCCTGATGGTTTTTGGGCCCTCTACGTGGATGGTTCCTCCAACATGTCAGGCACAGGTGCGGGACTGATCTTGGTCAATCCGGACAGAATTATCGCAAAGTACACACTGCGCTTCGAATTTTCTGCGATAAATAACGGAGCAGAATATGAAGCTCTGATTACAGGACTGAGGATCACCAAAGAGTTAGAAGTAGATCGGCTCCAAGTCTATAGTGACTCTCAATTGATGGTGGGACAAGTCAACGAAAACTATGAAGCTCGAGAGGATAGTATGGCCAAGTATCTCGAAAGAGTAAAAGATATCGTCCCTGCCTTTGGCAACTTTGGCATCAGACAGATTCCAAGAGCAGAAAATACTAGGGCCGATCTTCTCTCCAAGTTGGCTATACTGGCTCCGGCCGAACTACCCAAGGAAGTCTTCTTCGAAGTTCTGAAGTGTCCAAGTACGGAAGAACAGTAGCTTGTAATG
This sequence comes from Elaeis guineensis, assembly GCF_000442705.2. Lineage (NCBI taxonomy): Eukaryota > Viridiplantae > Streptophyta > Magnoliopsida > Arecales > Arecaceae > Elaeis > Elaeis guineensis. The sequence continues at coordinate 56,128,414 of NC_025993.2, forward strand.
GAGATCAGCCATGAACCTAGCTGGATTGACCCACTGGTTGCATACCTCAAGGACAGGGTTCTTCCTCATGATGCAAAAAAAGCTCGAAAGCTTAGGAACCAGGCCTCCCGATATATCCTTTACGAGGGCAAGCTGTACAAGAGGTCGTACTCTTTGCTCCTCCTAAAATATCTCCGACCTTCTGAAGCCGACTTTGCCTTATGGGAGGTGTTGGGAAATGTGTCCCAAAAAGCCAATCGTCAAGCTGTTGATGGTTGAACAATCAAGTATTGTAATTGATTTGTTAATAAATAAAATATATTTGGTATTTTCATCATAAGCTTTCATCTTCAAATGAACTCCGTTGTTATGATGAAGTCCTTAGGACTATTTAGATTCGATAAAGAGAGGATTTATCGATTAGTCCTTAAAACTGTTCACGACCAAATGATAGGCTGTTAATAAGGACGACAGCTTCTATCGAGCATAGGTCACTGTAGGCCATATGGGTTGGTTGTCTTCTTAACCAAGGAGTATGGAGACACTGGTATGGCATACAGGTGAGATGTAAGGGTACATCATCATTGAACCTGATCAACTCTAGAGTATTCTGCTGTCGAGAATGTCTTTGATGGGATATAGGTATAAGTGTCCCTTAGACCTGAGATCGCCTCAGTGACTTGCAAGCAACTCACTGTGCTTTGGTACTAGACTAACTAAATTTTTAATTCAGGGATGGAAGGCTTCTGGGCACAGTCATGTACTGGCAAAGTCAGAGTGTGATCGAGATGGGATTGACCACTCCAAGAGTTGGAGAAGAATGAGTCGCTGTATTTCAATTTAGCAAAACTTTGGCCAGGATAATCCATCAGATAAATTTGATATTTTGAAATACAATGTGGACAACCTGATCAGAGTTGACAGTTGAACTCTGGGGTGTCCTATGATCATTTTGGTCAAAGGGATGAATTATATGAAAACTATATCCGCATGGGTTCTAAGGATGTTGTTCTACACATTCGACCTATCCGGTCGTCGGGTACCATTGCTAGATGGTCATTTCGATTGGTACAAAAATTTATTTTGGTACTACCGATTTAGGTTTAGATCTATGAGGTCACACACATTAGAGTTCATGATCCGATCAGATGGTTGATCAACGATTAAGAATCGTTCTAGGGTTAAATGATCAATATGATTGACATTTAACTCAGTGCAAGTGTTGCAGGAGGATCGATTAGCAATTCGATTGCTAATTGACTTAATTTGATTAAGCCAATAGACTAAAATTAAGTCTAATTAAATATGATTTAATTAGATTTAGTTTGGGCTTGATTGGATCAAGTCCAATTGGTTTATTGGATAAGCCAAGTGCAAGAAAAAACTAGTCCTAGTTCTACTAGGACTTGGGTCAATATAATTTTTAATTTGATTAAAAAATTAAATCTAATTTAAATCTAATTTAATCTGATTAAATTAGGTTCTTAATTGAGTTAAAACCTATTTTAATTAGGTTGATCTAATTTTGGTTTAATTTGGTTTGAGAAACCAAATTAAAACAAGTCATAAGATAGAATCCTAGTAAGACTGAGATTCCACCTTGCACCACATAAGCCTTTTACACGCCCTCTCTCTCATTCAACGCCAATCTCCTCTTATTTTGTGTGATAAAAACCCTCTCCCAGGTCTCTCCCACGTTCATAAAAGGTCTCCTCTCTTCTTTCTTACATGGAAGGTGGTTTGGATCAAATCAAAAAGGAATAAGTTTGGATTTCGAATTCTATGAAATAGAGTTTTAGAAATCCAAAACTCTTTCAATTTTGCACCGAATTTATCCAAATTTTTTTTGGAATTTTTGTGGCTTTTAGGGTACATATTGTGCACCCTTTTCTGATGATCCATGCATGAAAATAAGGAGGAGGTGCTCAAGAGTTGGGCGCCCCTTAACTTGCCATGTTTGGATAAGCCTTGACTAGGTATTTGACCTAGACAAGGACTCTATCATATCTCTCTATATAAGATGAGTTTCTTTATAAAATTTGAGAAGAAGATAGAAATTTGAGAGACCTTTGGGCCATCCAAAAATTAGAAAGAAAAAACTTTGGATCGTGGAGATATAAAAGACACAAGTTAGGGTGTCTAGAGAGAGAAACGAGAAGAAGAAGAGGGTCTTCTTCTAGGGTTGTTTGTTTTCATATCTTTCCTCCCTCCATCTTGAGTTTTCTGAGAGCATCTCAGATTTGAAACTCCTCCTTCTACTTTTCATCTTTGGAAGAGTCCAAATCAATAAGAAAGAGATACCTGATCAACCATCAAAGAAGGATCAGTGCAGTACTAGCATACTGTACTGATTTCCTGAAGCAGAACTTCTGATCGAGATTCGTGGGCTCGTGTGGATGACTCCTAGAGATCGGATGCATGTGCAGCTTGCAACATCATCCTCAAACCCGGATCAGTGAGGTTAGAACGTCTAACTTGCAAGGTAATAGATCTAATCTATTGTTTAATACATACATTAGATGTAGTATAGAAACATGTTGATATGATCAACATGTAGTTCATGCTATATTTATATATTTTAATTTTTGATTTAATGCTATGTAATAATCATGTAATAAAATCTTAGATCTAGAAATTTTCTAATTTTAAAAAATAATTTTGATTTATTTTAGTCTTCCGCTGTATGATCTTGAAAAAGTTTCAAGATCTAACCCTGAAACCCTAGATAATGGTTCCTACAATTGGTATCAGAGTGAGGTTCTTTATTACATGATTATTTATATATGCTTAGATTATTTTTTAGATTAAATCTAATTTATAATCTGATTATTAAATCTGAAATTAAAATTTTAGATCAATCACGAACTGCAAGGTTGTCCTGCTGTAAGGTTTACCCCTTACAGTGCAAAGGTTGTCCTAGTTTGTGTAGATCTATCTTTAATCATAAATTTATTAGATATGATTTAGATTAAATTTATAATTTATTAGATTTAAAAGATATTTAAATCTGAAATAAAATCTCTTTGTTAATAATTTTTGTGCAAAGAAATTGTTTAAAGTTGAAATTATTTCAATTACATGAACCTGTTTAGATTAGATCTAAAGTAGTTTCATGTTTATTTCACTTGTATCTTGATTATGAATCAAACATGCAATATGGTTGGTAGAATCATATTATAAAATTATTTTACAAATATGAAAATTATTTTTTGAAAAGCTGAACCCAACCCTCAGTCCAAAACTTAATTAAGAATTAAGAAGTTGTTTGATTAGGTTCTAGGATTGTGAATTGAAGAACCTAAGACACAAACCATAACACATTGGGTTAATGGGTTAGTGGGAATTAGGTCCATTAATTGGGTTAGACCTATGGTTAGATTAAAGATGGACTTAATTAGAGAATTGACTAAATCTAATCAATTGTTGTCTTAGATTAGGTCAAGAATTCTCTAGATCAATTACAATAGTTGTAGTTGGTCAAGTCCATATCTTTAACGAGAATCAAATGGACTTGATTCTTGGCTAAGCGGTCTAGCATGAACTGTTAGGTTGATCTAATCAAAACTAATTAAACCAGTTGGTGTCTAAGATAAACCAGACCGGTGGTTTTTAATTGAGAGCCCGCTTACCTGGCCATTTCTGATGGTGTCTAAGGCAACGTTTGGCAGACCCTCCCACTGATCGAACTTACCTGGTCTCTTGATGAAATTATGTTTTGATCGGATCACTTGACTATTTGAGCTGACCCATGTCAGCTAGGTAAATCAGTGTGACTAATTTAGGTGCTCCTAGACTAGCCCTTTTAATGGTCTCCCTTAAGCTGACTTGGTGAAGTCAGTGGGAGGATCATGATAAGCTGGTTCATCTGACCTCATCCCCTATATTATTTAAATCCTCTAAAATTATTAGGTCCTTAAAATGATAAAGTTATGAAGATAACTGAGTCATAGCCTCCCGTTAAGGTGTTTGATAATGAGTTCATTAACTCAATAATCATTGCAGACCCAAAGGCCCGGTGCTTGTTGACTAATGGAATTATCACTCATCATATGACGACTTGGAAGTATCTCTCTAATGGTGGTTAGGTGAGCCAACCAAAGTTGGGCTTAATCATTCGTTGGTTAGATACACCAAGTATGATCATGTTAATGGTTCGACCTAACTGGATCCTTACAGTAGAGGCCAAAGCCTACTGATTAGGTTTCTGGGGCAAAATTAAAATTACTAGAAATTATTTAGAGAAACAATTGGTTATGAACCTACCCTTAGATGCACATGGGTTGGCCAACCAAAGTTGGGCTTGTGTGCAGTCTAAGTGGATTCTAGTACCCACTAAGGAATTAGGGTAATTCTTCGAATTGGAGGTAGAGGCTATCAATTCGAATAAAATAGTGGGAGAAACCTTTTGATTAAAATCCAAATCTTTAGGTTTAATGAATCAATTACTAATTAGGTTATGGTTCTCCTTTGTGCAAATATAGCCACTTCCCTATCGCTCCGATCATTGTTGGACAATGATAAGTTGGTGAGACCCAACTTCGGTAGCTGGTACCGAAAGTTGATGATAGTCCTGGAGCATGAACGGATCCTATATGTGATAATGGATCCTGCACCTGAGGAGCCAGCTGTCAATGCACGTGGAACAGTCAGAGACACTTACCAGAAGTGGCTCAGTGACCGGACCATGGTGCGCTGTATCATGCTGGCTGCCATGAGCGACGAGTTCAGTCGCAGATTCGAGACGGCTTAGCCAAAGGACATGCTTCAAGTGTTGGAGGATGCCTTTGGCACACCCGATGACGTGGAGAGGCACAAGACTAGTTGTGCCATCTTCAACGCCAAAATATGGGATGGTGCCTCTGTCACTGATCATGTATTGTACATGATCGAGCTGATGGAACGATTGAGCAAGGTCGACTTTCTCTTGCATGAGTAGCTTAAGAAAGATGCAATACTGAACTCGCTGCCTAAGTCTTATCTCCCATTCCTCACTCATTATAGAATGACAAAGCCTGAAGAGAACTACCACGGGTTACTGGGGTTTCTTCAGAACTTTGAGAAGGATCACCAACTTCACAAGGAGTCGGTGAACTTAGTGGGAGGTTCGTCTTCTGGTTCTCAACCTTTTAAGAAAGGGAAGAAGAACAAGAAGAAGAAAGTGAAGAAGGTGCAAATTCAGGCTGGGATATCAGTGCAGAGCCAGACCAAAAAGATCAAGCCTGATAAGAGTCTATTCTACTGGCAAGCACCCTAGATTAGATAGTATGTCAGATATCTACTTATGACACTGTGGGCTAGGTCATATAAATAAGAACAGAATAAGCAGGTTGACTCAAGAGAAAATCCTCGAAGTCAGTGATTGTGAATCACTTCCAACCTGTGAGTCTTGTCTTTTTGGTAAAATAACCAAGTCACCTTTTACTCAAAAAGGTGAGAGAGCTACTGAGCTCTTGGACCTAGTACATACTGATGTATGCGGGCCCATGAGCACCAGTGCTAGAGGTGGATATTTCTACTTCATAACTTTCACGGATGACCTATCCTGATATGGATATGTCTATCTGATGAAACATAAGCCGGATTCATTTGAAATGTTCAAACGATTTCGAAGTGAAGTAGAAAAACAAACTGGGAAGAGTATTAAAACTCTTTGATCTGATCGAGGAGGAGAATACCCCTCTAGTGAGTTTCTTACATATCTAGGAGAATGAGATTCTCTCCCAATGGACTCCTCCAGGAACACCATAGCATAATGGTGTGTCTGAAAGGAGGAATCGGACTCTGTTAGACATGGTCCGATCCATGATGGGTTTTGCTAGCTTGTCGATATCCTTCTGGGGATATGCACTCGAATTGGCCTGTTATCTGTTGAATAGGGTTTCAAGTAAGTCTGTAATTAAGACTCCATATGAGATATGGACGGAACGTAAGCCAGCACTTTCACACCTTAGGGTCTGGGGGTGCCCGGTCTATGTCAAACGATTAGTCACAGACAAACTTGGACCTAGGTCTGACAAATGCTTATTCATAGGGTACCCCAAAGAGACAAAAGGATATTTTTTCTACCATACTAATGAACAAAAGATGTTCGTCAGCCTTAAGGCAATCTTTTTAGAAAAAAAGTTCCTTGGTGAAGGAATCGTTGCCTCTAAGGTTGAACTTGATGAAGTTCAACAGGTAGAAGGACCGGCACCAATAGCTGAACCTGAGTCGGATATGATTAGAGCAGATCCAAAGCCCAATGTACCTACACCATTAAGGCGATCTGGTAGAATACCGCATCAGTCGGACAGATACTACGGTTTCTTGATCCGGGACGGTGATCCCATCGAACTTGATGAGAATAATGAGGATCCAATCACCTATATAGATGCAATGCAGAGACCTGATTCTGAGAAATAGCTTGAAGCCATGAAATCCGAAATGGAGTCCATGAAGGTCAACGATATATGGACATTGGTTGACCCACCTGAAGGGGTTAAACCCATTGAGTATTCAAAAGAAAAAGGGACGCAGATGGAAAGGTGGAGACCTATAAAGCCAGTCTGGTTGCCAAGGAGTATCATCAATGTTATGGTATTGACTATGACGAGATATTTTCTCCTGTGGCAATGCTCAAATTCATTCGGATAATGCTTGCAATAGCTGCCCATCTGGATTATGAGATCTAACAAATGGATGTAAAGACAGCTTTCCTGAATGGAGAGCTGACCGAAGAGGTGTATATGATACAATCTGAGGGGTTTATATCCACAGATGAGTCCAAGGTGTGCAAGCTTCAGAGATCCATTTATGGATTGAAGTAAGCTTCTCGGAGTTGGAACATGCATTTTGATAAAGTGATCAAAACGTATGGCTTCGTTAAGAATAGAGAAGAGCCCTGTATCTATAAATGGGCAAATGGTCCAGTTGTGGTATTCTTTGTCTTGTACATGAATGATATTCTCTTAATCAAGAATGACATCCCCGTACTATAGAGAATAAAAGTTTGGTTGTCATCGCAGTTCTCCATGAAGGACTTGGGTGAAGCATCCTACATCCTAGGGATGAAGATCTATAGGGATAGATCTAAAAAGATGCTTGGGTTATCCCAGTCCACGTACATAGACACTGTGCTGAAGAGGTTCAGCATGGAGAATTCCAAGAAGGGCTATCTACCGATAGGCCATGGAATTTCTCTCTCTAAGAAGGATTGTTCGATAACTTTTGAAGAGAAAGAGTGTATGAGTAGAGTCCCATATGCTTCGACTGTGGGATCTATCATGTACGCCATGACATATACAAGACTAGATGTGGCATACTCACTAGGAGTAGTGAGTAGATACCAATCTGATCCTGAAGAAAATCATTGAAAAGTGGTGAAAGCCATCCTTAAGTATTTAAAAAATACTAAGGATCAATGGTTGGTTTATGGCGAGTCAGATCTGAAACTTGTGGGGTTCACAGACTCCAGCTTTCAATCTGACCATGATGACAGCAGAAGCATGTCGGGTTATATCTTTATTCTAAATGGTGGAGCTATCTGCTGGAAGAGTTCCAAGCAGCATACTGTAGTAGACTCTGTTTGTGAAGTGGAGTACATCGCAGCATCGGATGCCGCAAAGGAAGCTGTGGCTGAGGAAATTCATCACCGAGCTCAGAGTAGCACCCTCCCTCGATGGTTCGGTCCTGCTCTACTGCGACAGCACTGGTGCCATAGCTCAGGCAAAGGAACCCAAAGCACACCAGCGGATGAAGCACACTTTGCACCACTTCCACCTGGTCTGGGAGATCGTGGATCGAGGTGACGTCGACTTTCAGAAGATCGACGAAAAGGAGAACCTGACCGACCCCTTCACTAAAGCCCTGGCGATAAAAGAGTTCGACAATCACAAGCCAAAGATGGGTATTAAATACTGTGCCGAGTGGCTTTAGGACAAGTGAGAGTTGTTGGAAAATATATCCCAAAAGTCAATCGTCAAGCTGTTGACAGTTGAGCAACCAAGTATTATAATTGATTTATTAATAAATAAAATATATTTTTGATATTTTCATCATAAGCTTTCATCTTCTAATGAACTTCATTGTTATGATGAAGTCCTTAGGACTATTTAAATTCAATAAAGAGAGAATTTATCGATTAGTCCTTAAAACTATTCATGACCAAATGATAGGCTGTTAATAAGGACGACAGCTTCTATCGAGCATAGATCGCTGTAGGCCATATGGGTTGGTTGTCCTCTTAACCAAAAAGTGTGGAGACATTGGTATGACATACAGGTGAAATGTAAGGGTACATCGTCATTGAACGTGACCAACTCCAAAGCATTCTGCTGTCGAGAATGACTCTGATGGGATATAGGTATAAGTGTTCCTTAGACCTGAGATCACCTCAGTGACTTGCAAGCAACTCACTATGCTTTGGTACTGGACTAACTGAATTTTTAATTCAGTGACGGAAGGCTTCTGGGTATAGTCAAGTACTTGTGAAGTCAGAGTGTGATCGAGATGGGATTGACCACTCCAAGAGTTGGAGAAGAATGAGTCACTGTATTTCAATTTAGCAAAACTTGGCCAGGATAATCCATCAAAAGGATTTGATATTTTGAAATACAATATGGACAACCTGATCAGAGTTGACAGTTGAACTCTGAGGTGTCCTATGATCATTTTGGTCAAGGAGATGAATTATATGGAAACTATATCCGCATGGATTCTAAGGATGTTGTTCTACACATTCGACCTATCAGATATCTACTTATGGCACTGTAGGCTAGGTCATATAAACAAGAACAGAATAAACAGGTTGACTCAAGAGAAAATCTTTGAAGTCAATGATTGTGAATCACTTCCAACCTGTGAGTCCTGTCTTCTTGGTAAAATGACCAAGTCACCTTTTACTGAAAAAGATGAGAGAGCTACTGAGCTCTTGGACCTAGTACATACTGATGTATGCGGATCCATGAGCACAAGTGCTAGAGGTGGATATTTCTACTTCATAATTTTCACGGATGATCTATCCAGATATGGATATGTCTATCTAATGAAACATAAGTCGAATTTATTTGAAATGTTCAAACGATTCCAAAGTGAAGTAGAAAAATAAACTGGGAAGAGCATTAAAACTCTTCGATCTGACCGAGGAGGAGAATATCTTTCTAGTGAGTTTCTCACATATCTAGGAGAGAATGAGATTCTCTCCCAATGGACTCCTCAAGGAACACCACAGCATAATGGTGTGTCTGAAAGGAGAAATCGGACTCTGTTAGACATGGTCCGATCTATGATGGGTTTTGCCAGCTTGTCGATATCCTTCTGGGGATATGCACTCGAATCAACCTGTTATCTGTTAAATAGGGTTTCAAGTAAGTCTGTAATTAAGACTCCATATGAGATATGGACAGGACGTAAACCAGCACTTTCACACCTTAGGGTCTGGGGGTGTCCGACCTATGTCAAATGATTAGTCACAAACAAACTTGGATCTAGGTCTGACAAATGCATATTCATCGGGTACCCTAAAGAGATCCAAAGATATTTTTTCTACCATACTGATGAACAAAAGGTGTTCGTCAGCCTTAAGGCAATTTTTTTAGAAAAGGAGTTCCTTGGTGAAGGAACCGTTGCCTCTAAGGTTGAACTTGATGAAGTTTAACAAGTAGAAGGACCGACACCAATAGCTGAACCTGAGTCGGATTTGATTAGATCAGATTCGAAGCTCAATGTATCTGCACCATTAAGGCGATCCGATAGAGTACCGCATCAGCCAGACAGATACTATAGTTTTTTGGTCCGGGATGGTGATCCCATCAAACTCGATGAGAACGATGAGGATCCGATCACCTATATGGATGCAATGCAGAGATCTGATTTCGAGAAATAGCTTGAAGCCATAAAATCCGAAATGGAGTCCATGAAGGTCAACGATGTATGGACATTGGTTGACCTACCTGAAGGGGTTAAACCCATTGAGTATTCAAAAGAAAAAGGGACGCAGATGGAAAGGTGGAGACCTATAAAGCCAGTCTGGTTGCCAAGGAGTATCGTCAATGTTATGGTATTGACTATGACGAGATATTTTCTCCTGTGGCAATGCTCAGATTCATTCAGATAATGCTTGCAATAGCTGCCCATCTGGATTATGAGATCTAACAAATGGATGTAAAGACAGCTTTCCTGAATGGAGAGCTGACCGAAGAAGTGTATATGATACAATCTAAGGGGTTTACATCCACAGATGAGTCCAAGGTGTGCAAGCTTCAGAGATCCATTTATAGATTAAAGCAAGCTTCTCGGAGTTGGAACATGCGTTTTGATAAAGTGATCAAAATGTATGGCTTCGTTAAGAATAGAGAAGAGCCCTGCATCTATAAATGGGCAAATGGTCCAGTTGTGGTATTTCTTATCTTGTACATGGATGATATTCTCTTAATCAAGAATGACATCCCCATACTATAGGGAATAAAAGTTTGGTTGTCATCGCAGTTCTCCATGAAGGACTTGGGTGAAGCATCCTACATCCTAGGGATGAAGATCTATAGGGATAGATCTAAAAAGATGCTTGGGTTATCCCAGTCCACGTACATAGACACTGTGCTGAAGAGGTTTAGCATGGAGAATTCCAAGAATGGCTATCTACCGATAGGCCATGGAATTTCTCTCTCTAAGAAGGATTGTTCGATAACTTTTGAAGAGAAAGAGTGTATGAGTAGAGTCCCATATGCTTCGACCGTGGGATCTATCATGTACGCCATGACATATACAAGACTAGATGTGGCATACTCACTAGGAGTAGTGAGTAAATACCAATCTGATCCTGGAGAAAATCACTGAAAAGTGGTTAAAGCCATCCTTAAGTATTTGAGAAATACTAAGGACCAATGGTTGGTTTATGGCGAGTCAGATCTGAAACTTGTGGGGTTCATAGACTCCAGCTTCCAATCTGACCATGATAACAGCAGGAGCGTGTCGGGTTATATCCTTACTCTGAATGGTGGAGCCATCTGCTGGAAGAGTTCCAAGCAGCATACTGTGGCAGACTCTGTTTGTGAAGCAGAGTACATCGCAGCATCGAATGCCGTGAAAGAAGCTGTGTGGCTGAAAAAATTCATCAATGAGCTCGGAGTAGCACCCTCCCTCGATGGTCCGGTCCTGCTCTACTGCAACAGCACTGGTGCCATAGCTCAGGCGAAGGAACCCAAAGCACATCTTGTGCTGCTTCCACCTGGTCCGGGAGATCATGGATCGAGATGACGTCGACCTTCAGAAGATCGACTGAAAGGAAAACCTGGCCGACCCCTTCACTAAAGCCCTGGCAATAAAGGAGTTCGACAATCACAAGTCGAAGATGGGTATTAGATACTGTGCCGAGTGGCTTTAGGACAAGTGGGAGTTGTTGGAAAATGTGTCTCAAAAAGTCAATCGTCAAGCTGTTGACGGTTGAGCAACCAAGTATTGTAATTGATTTGTTAATAAATAAAATATATTTGATATTTTCATCATAAGCTTTCATCTTCTAATGAATTCCGTTGTTATGATGAAGTCCTTAGGACTATTTAGATTCGATAAAGAGAGGATTTATCGATTAATCCTTAAAACTATTCACGACCAAATGATAGGCTGTTAATAAGGACGACAGCTTCTATTGAGCATAGGTCGCTGTAGGCCATATGGGTTGGTTGTCTTCTTAACCAAGGAGTGTGGAGACACTGGTATGGCATACAGGTGAGATGAAGGGTACATCGTCATTGAACGTGATCAACTCCAGAGTATTCTGCTGTCGAGAATGTCTTTGATGGGATATAGGTATAAGTGTCCCTTAGACCTGAGATCGCCTCAGTGACTTGCAAGCAACTCACTGTGCTTTGATACTAGACTAACTGAATTTCTAATTCAGGGATGGAAAGCTTCTGGGCACAGTCAAGTACTTGCGAAGTCAGAGTGTGATCGAGATGGGATTGACCACTCCAAGAGTTGGAGAAGAATGAGTCGCTGTATTTCAATTTAGCAAAACCTTGGCCAGGGTAATCCATCAGATGGATTTGATATTTTGAAATATAATGTGGACAACCTGATCAGAGTTGACAGTTGAACTCTGGGGTGTCCTATGATCATTTTGGTCAAGGGAATGAATTATATGAAAACTATATCCGCATGGGTTCTAAGGATGTTGTTCTACACATTTGACCTATCCGATCGTCGGGTATCATTGCTAGATGGTCATTTCGATTGGTACAAAAATTTATTCCTGTACTACCGACTTAGGTTCGGACCTATGAGGTCACACACATTAGAGTTCATGATCCGATCGGATGGTTGATCAACGATTAAGAATCGTTCTAGGGTTAAATGATCAATACGATTGACATTTAACTCAATGCAAGTGTTGCAGGAGGATCGATTAGCAATTCGATTACTAATTGACTTAATTTGATTAAGCCAATGAGCTAAAATTAAGTCTAATTAAATATGATTTAATTAGATTTGATTTGGACTTGATTGGATCAAGTCCAATTGGTTTATTGGATAAGCCAAGTGCAAGGAAAAACTAGTCCTAGTTCAACTAGGACTTAGGTCAATCTAATTTTTAATTTGATTAAAAAATTAAATCAGATTTAAATCTAATTTAATCTGATTAAATTAGGTTCTTAATTGGGTTAAGATCTATTTTAATTGGATTGATCTAATTTTGGTTTGATTTGGTTTGAGAAACCAAATTAAAACAAGTCATAAGATAGAATCCTAATAAGACTGGGATTCCACCTTGCACCACATAAGCCTTTCCTACGCCCTCTCTCTCATTCAACGCCAATCTCCTCTTATTTTGTGTGACAAAAGTTCTCTCCCAGGTCTCTCCCACATTCACAAAAGGTCTCCTCTCTTCTTTCTTACATGGAAGGTGGTTTGGATCAAATCAAAAAGGAATAAGTTTGGATTTCGAATTCTATGAGATAGAGTTTTAGAAATCCAAAACTCTTTCAATTTTGCACCAAATTTATTCAATTTTTTTTTGAAATTTTTATGACTTTTAGGGTATATATTGTGCACCCTTTTCTGGTAATCCATACATAAAAATAAGGAGGAGGTGCTCAAGAGTTGGGCGCCCCTTAACTTGCCATGTTTGGATAAGCCTTGACTAGGTATTTGACCTAGACAAGGACTCTATCATATCTCTCTATATAAGATGAGTTTCTTCATAAAATTTGAGAAAAAGATAGAGATTTGAGAGACCTTTGGGCCATCCAAAAATTAGAAAGAAAAACCTTTGGGTCGTGGAGGTATAAAAGATACAAGTTAGGGTGTCTAGAGAGAGAAACGAGAAGAAGAAGAGGGTCTTCTTCTAGGGTTATTTGTTTTCATATCTTTCCTCCCTCCATCTTGAGTTTTCTGAGAGCATCTCAGATCTAAAACTCCTCCTTCTACTTTTCATCTTTGGAAGAGTCCAAATCAAAAAGAAGGAGATACCTGATCAACTATCAAAGAAGGATCAGTGCAGTACTAGCATACCGTGCTGATTTCCTAAAGCAGGACTTCTGATCGAGATTCGTGGGCTCGTGTGGACGACTCCTAGAGGCCGGATGTGTGTGTGGCTTGCAACATCATCCTCAAGCCCGGATCAGCGAGGTTAGAACATCTAACTTGCAAGGTAATAGATCTGATCTATTGTTTAATACATACATTAGATGTAGTATAGAAATATGTTGATATGATCAACATGTAGTTCATGCTATATTTATATATTTTAATTTTTGATTTAATGCTATGTAATAATCATGTAATAAGATCTTAGATCTAGAGATTTTCTGATTTTAGAAAATAATTTTGATTTATTTTAGTCTTCCGCTGTATGATCTTGAAAAAGTTTCAAGATCTAACTCTGAAACCCTAGATAATGGTTCCTACAGGAGGTACATGAAGGAGTCTGCGAAAGTCACCGGGGGGCCAGATCTTTATCTCACAAACTACTCTGACAAGGTTATTACTGGCCTACAATATACCATGACTCCATTGAATATGTCGGAAAGTGTGATCGGTATCAGAGATATGCGAATATTCAAAGACAGCCCGCCTCCGAACTTACACCCTTGAGTGCCCCATGGCCGTTTGCACAATGGGGGATGGATATCCTTGGACCTTTTTCCATGGCATCTGGACAGCAAAAGTTCCTCCTGATGGCAATTGACTACTTCACCAAGTGGGTTGAAGCCAAACCTTTAGCAAAAATCACAGAAGCTAAAGTGCAAGACTTCATCTGGAAGTCAATTGTTTGTAGGTTCGGCTTATCCAGAACTCTCATTACTGATAATGGGCGACAATTTGCTGGAGCAAAATTTGCTGAATTTTGTGAGGACCTAAACATCTCCCATAACTTCATGTCGGTAGCTCATCCGCAGGCAAATGGCGAGCCGAGGTGACTAACAGGACTCTGTTACAAGGAATCAAGGCGAGACTTGAAAAAGCAAAGGGAACTTGGACAGACGAGCTTTATCATGTATTATGGGTATACCGAACTACTCAGAGGTTGCCCACAGGAAAGACCCCCTTTGCCTTAGCCTTCGGGATAGAAGCCATGATCCCGATTGAACTCAAGCTTCTGTCGGCGTGAGTCGTGGCATTCGACGAGCAGCGCAACTCACAGGATCTCCAAGCCAACCTAGACTTGTTAGAAGAAAAACGGAAGATAGCTCAAGTTCGGATGGCAGCCTACAAGCAGAAAGCAGCCCGCTACTACAACTCCCGAGTCAAAAGCAAAGCCTTCAGAGCGGGGGACTTAGTACTTCGACGAGCCGCTGTTTCACAACCTCAGAACCAAAGAAAACTTGCCCCGAACTAGGAAGGCCCGTATGAAGTCAAGGAGGTAGTCCGGCCTGGAACATACTATCTAGAAGAGCTCGAAGGAGCAAACCTTCCGCGATCATGGAATTTGAAAAATCTATGAATGTATTATCGATAACTTTGCCTTAAATAAAAGCTTCATATTCACATATCTTTTCTTTTGGCATGAGCTTATAATGACAGGGAGTAGCTCCTTCAGACGATCGAAATTAAGCGTGTCAGGAACAAGAGGAGAACCTCGTCCCGACACAAACGAAGGCCCGATTATTTAGAAACTGAATGGGGGGAGAGGCCCTTACAACGGCCCTTATGTGCCCCCACAACCATGTTAGGAATAGGAGGAGAACCTCGTCCTAACATGAGCAAGGTCGAAGGTCTGATTATTTAGAGACCGGATAAGGAGAGAGACCCTTATAACGGCCCTTATGCGCCCCCACAGTCATGTTAGGAACAGGAGGAGAACCTCGTCCTAACATGAGCAAGGTCGAAGGCCCGATTATTTAGAGATCGGATGGGGAGAGAGGCCCTCACAACGGCCCTTATGCACCCTTACAGCCATGTTAGGAACAGGAGGAGAACCTCGTCCTAACATGAGCAAGGTCGAAGGCCCGATTATTTAGAGATCGGATGGAGGTAGAGGCCCTTGCAACGGTCCTTATGCGCCTTCGCAGCCATGTTAGGAATAGGAGAAAAACCTCATCCTAACATGAGCAAGATCGAAGGCCTGATTATTTAGAGACCGGATGGAGGGAGAGGCCCTTGCAACGGCCCTTACGTGCCCCCATAGCCCTATTAGAAATAAGAGAAAACTTTATCCGAACATGAGCTGAAGTTGACTGTGTCAGGAACAGGAGGAGAACCTCGTCCTGACACAAACGAAGACCTGATCGTTCGAGACCGGATGAGAAGAAAAGCCTCCTCAACGACTCCTCTACATTCCTATAACCCTATTAGGAACAAAGAGAAAACTCTTGCCCAAACATAAAAAAAAAGGGAGGAGAGAAAAAGAAAAAGCGACGAGCTACACCAGAGATAAGAAAAAAATAAACTACATCAATGACACAAGGGACCTCATCTCAACGAGGAAGGAGACTCTTATCAAAAATCCTCAGTCTCTAAGGGGAAACCCAACACTGGCCAGAGAAAATAGACTTCCTCAAGGTAACGAGAAGTTCGGACCCCCAAGCTCGAGCACCGGAAGGAAGCGCCAAACTCGAATGGCCTCGAAAAGATCTTCGGTTATGAACAAAAAGGGCAAATCAATACAGCGATGACCAAAAACCTTCAAACAACATCGACATCGAATAAGATAAAAGAAGCTCGGTAAACAATAACTCAACGCAAGAATAGACAAGGTAATGAAATAATTTCTTTTCATTTCATTAGTAAAGTGTGCATTACAAAGCCTTTGAAGGTTAAAAAAAGTGACAAGAAAAGAAAAAATTACATGAAAGAGCAAAAGGTAAAAGAAGTTCTAAGGAAGCTCGGCTTCTTCCGACCTCAAACTCTCGGTTTCAGCCATCATCAGGGATTGCTTTAAGTTCTTAACTTCTTCTTTCAGTCCCCCTTAAAGGGTTTTGCTCCTCCGACCTCCATCCCTCCATTTCTAAGGTTTCTTCCCCTCCTCTCTTCCTTTGCTCTCCATGGCACCAAGGAAATCGAGGGCTTCGAGCCAGAATTTCGAACCCATCCGTGGGATCGAGAAGTACTCGCAGTCAAAGATGTACCACAAGCGCGGGCTCTGGGCGATTAAGGCGAAGCACGGTGGTGTCTTTCCGTGCCACGAGCCCAAGGAGGTGCCACCCAAGCCCGTTGAGAAGCCAGGATGCACCCGTCGACCAACCTTTTTATTGAACGCCTATTGTTGAAGGGATTCTCCCCTGGATCCTCTTCGGAGCCATCGGCCCCCTCGATGGCAGCCCTGCTGCTGCGGCTCTTGCGGGCCAACGTCTTCTTTCTCCACCTCCTTTCGGCCCCTGTGCCTCCTCGGGGCAAGACTCTGGAGCGGGAACCTCAACTGGGGGGCTTCTTGGAGAGGCTCGGGGGATCGTGAGCTCGACGTCGGAGGAGGAGTCTATGGCAATGACCGCCTGGGCAGGCACGGTCGGGCTAGTCTCTTCTACCCTTGCCCTCTTTGCCGCCCCCGAGGATGCAACACTTTTCCTTTTGTGGGCCTTGAGACCCTTGGCCAGCATCCAAACTACGTCCGCATCCACATCTGCAATGAAAGAAGTTCGGCACAGCTTAGAAAAAGAACAAGAAGAAAGGGGGGAAGCAGAAGTCGAAGCCCGGTGCGGAAAGCTTCCTGGTACAAGCGAAAGCGATCGGGAGGAGGGGCGCTAGCCCGGCCAGTTGGCTCGAGAAGCTCCAGCTCGTACTCCAGAGGAACCCCATACTGAATCCTAATCAGTGAGAGTTCGTCTGGAGTCAGAGAGCTAGGAATGGTGTCTGGTATAAAGATCGGACGAAGTTCATCTACAGAGCTAGGATTCTGTGGGACTGGAACGGACGAACTCCTAGAACTTCTAGAAGAGGAAGTGTTGGTGGATATTTTGAATCAAGTGAAAATCCTAAAAAATCTCAAAAAAATTAAAAAAAATAAGAAACAGGGCGCTTGCGGAAAATCGAACAGGTAGAATGCAAAGGAGAAAAAATGAAAGAACAGCAAAAAGAAAAAGGAGATTCTGGAACTAACCTAGGCTGGTCTGAGAGATGCAGAGATGCAGAGATGGAGGTCGACCCGAAGAATGCCTAAGGCCGAAAGGGACGCTGGAGGAGGACGAAACTCTCGAAAAGAAGAAGGGACCAAAGAAATGCTCAGCCAAAGTGAAACCCCTGAAGGAGGGGAGCGGGTTTAAATAGACAACAGGATCTGGTGCAATAATCATTAAATAGACAAAGTGAAACCCCGAAGAAATGCTCTGGTCGATCTACAACCGCCGCATGTCCCACTCACCATGACAGTCGGTTGAAGGCAGCTGACAACTGATAGAATCATTATTGCACTATACCTAAAGCAATGCTCCAGTGAAAATTTTGAAAAAATCTTTTCGAATCGCCTCGATTTGAAAAGACTCTAGCACCAGCGCGCCAAATGCCAAAATATTTGGAAACAACCAAGTACGAAAATCGAGGGAGGCAACTTTGGCTATGAAAATTTCTCTGTACTTCCTTCATTCGGAACCCAAACTCTAAAGTAGGGGGACTGGTGTTGGGTATAAAATAACCCCAGCCGAAGTTCGTAAGAGGCCGACCCTCCCAGGGCTCTTCCGGCTTCCGACCTTGTGCGACATCTATCTGAACTTCCTCGACTGTCCGAGCTTCCATAATACCATCCGGACTCCTCCAGTGGTCGGCCTTCCATAGTGTCCTCCAAATTCCTCCGACAGACGAACTCCTATCGTGCCATCCGAGCTTCTCCAATAATGAGCTCCTCCATTCATCTATCGAACTGCACCAAATGCTCTCTGGACTTCACTATCAGTCGATTCTCTACAGTGATCGACTACTCTCCGAATCTCTTCCAGACTTCTTCCAGCCACAATCAACTTTACTCCGAACTTCTTCTGAACTTCGTCAATGACCGAGCTTCTCCAGCAGCAGGACTTCTACAGTAACCAGACTCCATTCAAGTTTCTATGGTGATCGACCGCCTTTCGAATTTCATTCGAGCTTCCACGACAACCGATCTTCATCCGAATTTCTATAGGAAGCGGACTTCATCCGAGCTTCTACAGCAAGCGGCCTTCGTCCGAGCTTCTACTGTAAGTGAATTCTATCCGAGCTTCTACTGTAAGCGAATTCCTTCCGAACTTCTATTGTAGGCGGACTTCAGCCGAGCTTCTACAATAAGCAGTCTCCATCCAGACTTCTACAAGAACCGAACTCTATCTGAACTTCTACAGTGGATGGATTTCAGACGAACTTCTACAACGAATGGGCTCCAGCAGTCGGATTTCTACAATGACCGATCGTCTCCAGTGTCTTCCATACCTCTCCAGCCATCAACCTTCAATAGCGCCAGTCGGACTTCAACAGCACCAACCGAACTTCAACAACGCCAACCAGACTTCCACAGGATCCTCCAGACTCCTCCAGCGGACGAACTTCCACAACGCCTTTCGGACTCTTCTATCGGCCGACCTTCAGCCGGATTTCTTATGCAATCGGACCTCTCCAGCAGATAATTATTCAGATAAGCTTCTACATCATACAAATTCCAGATGGATTTCTCCAGCAATCGGACTCCTGTCGGACTTCTCCAACAGGCAGTTCTCGTCTGAGCTTCTGCAGCAGATGACTTCCGTTTGCAGCACCAACGGCACCCAACAACAGTTAACCCGTCAGCAACCTCGAAAATATCCGAGCTTCTCTTAGATTGTTGAGGCAGAGAGCTATTCCGCTCTACCAGACGTCCCAACCGAGCTTCAACCTGTTGCTCCTTGAATTGATTTTGATGATTACAAAGCATTTAAGGGGATTACTAATGATCTTGGCTTGAAAAAAGACTTATTATATTTTAGGGGCAAAATCATAATTTTATCAAGACCTGATTCAGAAGCCTCAAGAGCAAAAACTGAAGACGTACAATCTATTGGAGGAACTTTTAACATTTTTGAAAATGTATTTTGTAAGAAAATCAGGTTTTTATTTTTGAGTCGACCCCATGAGTCGACTCATGGCTTAAAGGGCTGAACGGCATGCTAAAATTTTGGTCGGCACTCTCTGTGAGTCGACCCCATGGGTCGACCCCTTGGCATGAGTCGACCCTATGAGTCGACCTCTGCTACTTCGTAGGCCAAAATTATAGAACAGTCATTTTTTGTTCTATTTCACAGAGGTCGACTTTATGAGTCGACCTATGAGCATGAGTCGACCCTATGAGTCGACCCCTATGACGGAAAAGTTTCGCAATAGCTAGTTTTTAACCCATTTCAATTGCATTTAATGCTCATTTAATGTGCTCTAACGGCTCTATTTCAGTTCAGATTACTCTCCACCATTATTTGAAGTTATATAAAGGGACTTAAAGGAGAGAATCAAATATAAGAAGAATAGAGAAAAAATTTTGAAAAAGCTTCTTCAAGCATTCTTTTCAACCCTAAGCAAGAGGCTACTTAAAGCGTTCAAGAAGCTTTTAATTCAAGTTCACCAACTCCTCAAGTGCTCATTCAAATCTTCAACTACCTTGAGAAAATCAAAAAGAGCTTCTTTCAAATTGTGTAAAGTGTATTTAATGCCTTATTCGCTCATTAAAGGAGCTTTATTTGTATTTCTGTGCTGTTAACTGTAATACTCTTTTTGAGTCATTATTTTTTATTTTGGAAGGGTTCCAAAATATGAGAAGATTGATCCAAATCTTGAATCGGATTGTATTGGATTGGCTTATACCCGAAAAATAAATGGTCTAACTTGAAATAGCTAGAGTCGGAGGTTCCGACGAGTGTATTCAGGTTGAATACAATTTAGTGGATTAGAATTTCCAAGTAGGAGCTTGGAGAGTGGATGTAGGTGCAAGGTTGGCACCGAACCACTATAAATCCTCTTATTTATGTTGTGCTTAATTGCTCTCCTTCTAAACTTCTTTATTCTCTTGCATTCTTGCATCCAGCCATTACCCGTGCATCAATTACACTCTCCTTACTTATCTTGCTATTGTTAAATATTCTTCATAAGTTGTAAGTAAGTTTAAATTTTTAGAAACCCAATTCACCTCCCCTTTTGGGTTGCATAGCTGGGCAACAAGTGGTATCAAAGCCCGGTGCTCTAGTCCTACTTTGATCTAACCAATCAAAGAGCTAAAGATCTATGGCAACTCAAGTTGGCACTTCTCTAGCCGAGGGACAGTCTACTAACCGACCTCCACTTTTCAATGGGTCAAACTATACCTATTGGAAAGCTCGGATGAAAATCTTCATTCAAGCACTTGACTATGATATGTGGAGTATCATAGTAAACAGACCACACACACCCACTAAAATTATTGACGGTATAGAATCAACCAAATTTGAAAAAGAATGGAATGAGGTTGATAAGAAAATAGCTCAACTAAATACTAAAGCCATGAATATCTTGTATTGTGCCCTAGATGCTAATGAATTTAATCATATTTTAACTTACATGTCTGCTAAAAAAATATGAGATAGATTAGAAGTAACTCATGAAGGAACTAATCAAGTGAAAGAATCCAAAATTAACATGCTCGTGCATAAATATGAACTTTTTAAAATAGAGCATGATGAATCTATAACTGAAATGTTTACTCGCTTTACTGATATTATAAATGATTTAAAAAGTCTTGGTAAGTCTTATTCTAATAGTGACCTCGTGAGGAAGATTCTTAGGTCCTTACCAAGAACTTGGGAAGCCAAAGTGACCGCTATCCAAGAAGCCAAAGATCTGAATATCCTACCCTTGGAAGAGCTTCTAGGATCACTGATGACACATGAGCTGAGCATGAAACAACATCAAGAAGAAGAAGTCAAAAAGAAGAGGACAATCGCCCTCAAATCCACGGTTTAATTTGATGAAGAAACTGATGATATGGAAAATGAAGAGTAGGATGAAGAAATGGCTCTCATTACTAGAAGATTTAAGAAATTTTTGAAGAAAAAAAAATAAGGAATGAGGAAGAGACCACCCATAAAAGAGGAATATAGCAAAGAAAAGGATAAAGACCAATCCCTTATTTGCTACGAATGTAAGAAATCAGAATATTTTAAGTCTGAATGCCCACAACTGAAGAAGGATCCTAAAAAGTACAAGAAGAAGGCCATGATGGCTATCTGAAGTGGAAGTGATGAGTCAAGCTCTGAAGAAGAAGACTCAAATGAACAAGCCAACTTGTGCCTTGTGGCACATAAAAATGAGATAAATTCTGATACTCCTGTTGACTTTACCTTTAAAGAACTTCATGAAGCTTTTTATGATTTAATTGACGAACTAAAGAAGCTAGGGGTAAAGAACAAAGAGTTAAAATCAAAGAATCAATCTTTACTAAAACAAAATGAGAACATTTTAAATGAAAAATCTACCCTGCTTCAAGAAAATCTGAACTTAAAGAATGAAATTGCCAAGCTAAAACCAATAGTTGAAAAATTCACTTTAAGTTCTAATAAACTGAATATGATTCTTGAAAATCAAAAGGCTGTTTATGATAAGGCTGGTCTTGGTTACAACCCCTTAAAGAAATAAAAGTTTCTAAAAAATATCTATGTAAACTCTTCAAACAACAAGTTCTCAAACATTACTTGCTTCAAATATGGTAAAATATATCACAAGTCATACACTTGTCTCTCTAACAAATTTTTAAATTCTAATGCAAAGAAAATATGGATTCCAAAAGGAACCATTGTGACTAACCAAAAAGGACCCAAGAAAGCTTGGGTACCTAAAGTAAAAACTTGACTTTTGCTTGCAGGTGTGTCTAGCATCCCAAGGAGCAAACCGAAAATGGTATCTTGATAGTGGATGCTCGAGACACATGACTGGTGATGAATCCCAATTCATCACACTTGATGCTAAAAATAAAGGGATGGTCACCTTTGGAGACAATGGTAAAGGAAAGATCATCGGTATAGGTAATATTAGTATTACTCCCTCCAAGTATATTGAAAATATTTTATTAGTAGATGGTTTAAAACATAATTTATTAAGCATCAGTCAATTTTGTGATAAAGGATACAAAGTTATTTTTGAATCTTCTGTTTGCATTGTAACTAGTCCTGTTAATGAAGGCATTAAATTTGTTGGGCATAGATATAGCAATGTTTATATGGTAGATTTGAATGATCTATCCAAAATAAACATGCAGTGTCTAGTATCTTTGAATATCAAGATTAATGAGACTAGTTGGCTTTGGCATCGTAGGCTTGCACATATTAGCATGCATTCACTTTCAAAACTCATTAAGAAAGAATTAGTTATTGGTTTACTCAAATTGAACTTTGAAAAGGATATAATTTGTGATGCATGCCAACTAGGTAAACAAACAAGAGTTTCATTTAAATCTAAAAATATTATTTCAACTACTAGGCCATTAGACTTATTGCATATGGATTTATTTGGACCTACTAAAACTACTAGTCTAGGAGAAAAATGATATGGTTTTGTAATTATTGATGACTTCTCTCGTTTTATATGGGTTTTCTTTTTGGCACACAAGGATGAAATTTTTCAAGTTTTCTCTAAATTTTATCGAAAAGTCACAAATGAGAAAGATTTTTCAATTCAAAATATTCGAAGTGATCATGGAACCAAATTTAAAAATCAAGATTTTGAAAAATTTTGTGATGAAAAAAGAATAGGACACAACTTTTCGGCACCTAGGACACTCCAACAAAATAGAGTAGTAGAAAAAAAAAATAGAACCCTTGAAGAAATGATCTGTACCATGCTATATGAAAGTAACCTTCCAAGATACTTTTGGGCAGAAACTATTAACATAGCATGTTACATATTGAATCATGCTTTAATTAGACAAATTTTAAAGAAAACTTCCTATGAGCTTTGGAAAGGTAGAAAACCAAATATTGCATATTTTCATGTTTTTGGTTGCCGATATTTTGTGTTAAATAATGGTAAAAAAAGACTGGAAAAATTTGATGCAAAATCTAATGAAGTAATTTTTCTTAGTTACTCCTCTTCTAGCAAAGCCTTTAGAGTTTTTAATAAAAGAATCTTAGTAGTAGAGGAGTCAATACATATTATCATTGATGAAACTAACGATCTTCCTTCAAGAAAGAATGAAGATTTTGATGATGCAGATCCTCTTATAGAAGAAATAAAGGAGATCAGTCTAAAAGATTCAACAATTCAAGATGATGAAGAACTTGAAGACAAACAAAATGAGGAAGGTGAAGAACGACAAGAACAACCTCAAGGTATAAATAATCTATCCAAAGAATGGAGGTATGATCACAATCACCCCAAAGAACTAATCATTAGTGATCCTATACATGGTGTAAGAACTCGTTCCTCACTCAAAGATGCACTCAATCATTTTGCTTTTGTCTCTCATCTTGAACCTAAAACTATAGACGAAGCTGAAAAAGATTATAATTAGATTAATGCAATGCAAGAAGAACTTAATCAATTTGAAAGAAATAATGTATGGATCTTAGTATCAAGACCTAAAAACTACTCAATAATTGGCACAAAATGGGTATATAGGAATAAATTGGATGAACATGAAAATGTGATAAGAAATAAAGCAAGATTAGTTGCAAAAGGTTATAATCAAGAAGTAAGAATTGATTTTGATGAGACTTTTGCACCTGTTGCTAGATTAGAGGCAATTAGACTTCTACTTGCTTATACTTGCTTTATGAAATTTAAATTATTCTAAATGGATGTCAAAAGAGCCTTTTTGAATGGATATATCGCTGAAGAAGTTTATGTAGAACAACCCCTAGGTTTTGAAAATTATGCTTTTCCTAATCATATTTTTAAATTAAATAAAGCTCTATATGGTTTGAAACAAGCACCCAGGGCTTGGTATGAAAGGCTAAGCAAATTTTTACTTAATAATAGTTTTTCAAGAGAAAATGTAGACACAACTCTTTTCATTAAAAGAAATCAAGATGATATATTAGTTATACAAATATATGTTGATGACATTATTTTTGGGTCTACTAATGAAACTCTTTGTCAAGATTTTGCAAAGCTCATGCAGGGAGAATTCGAGATGAGCATGATGGGAGAACTCACATTCTTTCTCAGACTTCAAATCAAATAAACAAAGAAAAGAATCTCCATCATCCAAACCAAGTACACAAGAGAATTACTCAAAAGATTTGGAATGGAGAACTCCAAAGCAATTGGCACACCCATGAGCCCATCATGTAAGCTTGACAAGGACGAAGAAGATAAAAGTGTAGACTTAAAATTTTATAGAGGCATGATTGGTTCTCTATTATATTTAACTACTAGTAGACCTGATATTATGTTTAGTGTTTGCCTATGTGCTCGTTTTCAATCAAATCCAAAAGAATCATACTTGAATGCAGTTAAAAGAATTCTTAGATATTTAAATGGTACACAAACTCTAGGATTATGATATTCTAAGAACTCATTAATTGACTTAATAGGATATCCAGATGTCGATTTTGCTGGATGTAAATTAGATAGAAAAAATACTAGTAGAATTTGCCAATTTCTTGAAGTTAACCTAACTCTTGGTTTAGCAAGAAACAAAATTCGATAGCTCTGTCTATAGCCGAGGCTGAATACATTGCAGTCGAAAGTTATTGTGCTCAAATCTTGTGGATTAAGCAACAACTCGAAGACTTTGGTATCAAACTTAATGAAACTCCCATAAGATGTGATAACACTAGTGCTATAAATCTCACTAAAAATCCCATTCAACATTCTAAGTCAAAATATATTGAATTCAGGCATCATTTCATAAGAGAACATGTCCAAAATAAAGACATAATTCTTGACTATGTTTGTACTAAAAAATAATTAGCTGACATCTTTACCAAAGCCTTAAGTGAAGATAGATTTTATGAAATTAGGAGAGAACTAGGAATCCTTAATCCATCTGCTTAGGTGTCTCTCTGATTCCAAGATATCAATGCCAAAAAATTTTTTAGCTTAATTCTCATCTTTTCTTTTGAGCTCAAAAGCCCAAAATAAATATTCTCATGATTAATTTTTGGGTAAACATCTTTCTCCTAATATTTCAATTTTTTTCGAAACTGTTTCATCATTTTTCTGAATTTCTCTATGCCATGAGTCAACCCCCAGGGTCGACCCTAGGGTAAACTTGTAATATTGACTAAATCCTTCGGGCACTTTCTTTTTGTTGGAAAACCTCCCTTGACCCGACCCAACTCTTCGTCTTCTTCCTTCCACCAAGCCAAAAGATTCCCTCTCTTCCTCCTCAAACCCAAGTTTTTCCCCAAAACTCTTCTCCCACCATCTCTCACCCTCTAAATCGCCCTCTTGGAACCAAGCTCCTCCCTTTTCTCCTTCTCCATTTGGAGCGAGTCGAGCTTACCCTAGACTCTACTCGTCTTCTCCAAATCGGCACTCCTCTTCTCCAAAATCCTTATCCTTCCCCTAAAAATCCTTTATCTCTTCCCACATTTGCTCTCTTAAGTTCCTTGCTAGCTTTGCTTGTGCAAATGGCATCGAAGATGAAGCTTCCATAGAGGAAGAAATCAGTTCGCAGGTTGGAAGAAAGTATGCGGTGGAAGAGACAAGCAACCGAGACCACTTCTACTTCAATCCCTGCTCCTGCATCTGCTCCAGCTACAACTCGGTCTCCAATCAACCCCAGTAAGGTACCCCTTTCTGATAGGAAGGTAGAGACCGGCAAAAACATTGATTTCAGATTTTTTGAAAAGGAAGGATTCTCTATCGGATCAAAAATTAAGGACCAAGATTAGGAATTCTACTGCTCCCTAAAAGAAAATACCTATGTGGATCTTGTTAGAGAATTTTATCTGAATTTGGGATACAGCAATGAAACAGTAAAATCCACAGTAAAGGGTATAGAAATTAGCCTAGATCTTATGCTCTTGGGAGAAATTCTTCATTTACCCTGTGAAGGATACACAAACATGGAACTCCCAGTTAAGGAGGAGGGAATAAATGTTATTCTAGGAAGAACCTTCACTGGAAGCCTAAACAAATTAGAGGCTAAGATTCTTTCCATTGAGATGAGGCTACTACACCAAATGGTAACTAAGTTATTTTTCCCTAGAAGTGGTAGACATGATCTCCTCTCTGATCGGGACATCTGCATTATGTATCATATTATTACTCAAACCCCCCTGAACCTCCCGGCATTGATGATTGAGGCTATGAGAGAGACCTTGAATAGGTCCAAGGCACATTTGCCTTTCGGTATGGCTCTCACTTTAGTATTTAGGAGGTTTAGAGTTAGCTTTGAGAGGGAGGCAGTAGCTAGGCTATCTCACTCTGACACTATCAACCGTCATACTTTGTACCGCATGGAATTTTCCAAGACTGATGGTGGTTGGACAAAAGGTGTGGAAGAGAGAGCTGAGGACAGAGCAGAGGAGGAAGGACCATCATCACCTCTCCATGATCACAGGGCTGTATCTCCAGATATTCAGTTTGTTTCTGACCATGAGGCTAGGCCGTCAGAGTCTGCGAGGAGGCACACTTCAGTTCAGCAGCCGGATAGCAGAGCACATCCTTCAGAGATTAGATTGGCTGATGATCAGATAGAGATGATATCTCAGCGTGTAGCCTCCATACTCTCACGTCAGTTGGGTACTTCAGCTTTTGCTCAGGGATCGACATCTCACGATGTATCTGATTAGACACTGATCCCCCACATCTCCATTGTGTTCCAGATGATTTCTGATCAATCAGTACGCATCGAGCAGCTTGAGGATTGTATAGTGAGACTGACTGACAGAGTATTTGACTTGCAAAGATAAGTGCTAGCTCTAGCCCATCCACAGCCACATGAGGACATCACTGAGGTCTCAGACCTATCTGTGGAGGCAGCCAGACTGCGAGAAGTCTTAGAGAGTGGTTTTGACTTTCTGAGGAGAGAGATCAGGGACTGTAGTGAGCATGCTTCCACTCAGTTCACTGCACTGTTACAATCTATTTCAAGAGCTTTAAACCTTCTGGACACCATCAGACTCTCTCTTGTAGCTCAATCCTTTGCTTCTCAGCCTTCAGGATCTTCTCACCCCTCCACTCGTGCTGGCACCTCTACCCATGGCAGAGGCAGACGCGGTCGAGGTCGAGCTCGTGGACATGATTTTTTATCTCCTCACCCCATCTCTGATTCATCAGACTCCGATCCATCCAGTCATGATATCTAGTAGATCCAGTGTAGTCTGTCTTTTCTTTAGTTTTTGTCTAAAATCTATCTTGTAAGCCATGTAATGCAATGTTGACTGATTGACTCTTGGATAGTTTCTATCCATGTCTTTTGTACTCTAAGTCAACACTTATGTATTGAAACATCTTTGTACTCACTCATCCTTTGGATATATATATATATACTTTAACTTTAAGTGAATATCTCTGATCAAATGGAGTTACTTTTAAATTCTGAAATACTTGAATAGCAATATCTTTTCAATGAGCAAATTGATATATTTTTGTTTTTACGATTGCTATATTGAGGGGGAGTAAAACAATAAGTAATAAAGAAACAAGCAATAAAGAAGGAAGCTAAAAATGTAAAATTGATCCCATCAAAAGGAAGGAATAGAAAAAATATATTCAAGAAAAGGGGAAAGTAAAGAATCTCAATTGATGCCGTCAAAAAGGGAGAGTAGAGCATCGAGATTGAGGTTGAGCAATAAGAGCAATAAAGATTGAATATTAAGTAAATTGTTAAGCAAATGGATACATATAGCAAATGGGTACATATGTCACATATTTTTTTTCTTTTTTCAAGCAAATGAACTTATAAACAAATTTCAAATTTTTAATAAATTTTAAATTTATCTTCAAACTGCTTATGATGCATTTCATTCCAATACTTGGCTATATATCTAAGTGATGTATCTTCATAAATTTGAAATTCATGTTCAATGCTTTCTATATGCTTTTGCTCAAATATTTTATCATCATCAAAAAGGAAGAGATTGTTACTCCTTGAATTGATTTTGATGATTACAAAATATTTGAAGAGATTACTAATGATCTTGGCTTGGAAAAAGACTTATTGCATTTCAGGGGCAAAATCGTAATTTTATCAAGACCTGATTCAGAAGCCTCAAGAGCAAGAACTGAAGACGTACAATCTATTGGAGAAAATTTCAACATTTTTGAAAGTGTATTTTATAAGAAAATCATATTTTTATTTTTGAGTCGACTCCATGAGTCGACTCATGGCTTAAAGGGCTGACGGCATGCTAAAATTTTGGCCGGCACTCTCTGTGAGTCAACCCCATGGGTCGACCCCTTGGCATGAGTTGACCCTATAAGTCGACCTTTGCTGCTTTGCAGGTCAAAATTACAGAACAGTCATTTTCTGTTCTGTTCCACAGAGGTCGACCCTATGAGTCGACCCATGAGCATGAGTCGACCCTATGAGTCGACCCCTGTGACGGGAAAGTTTCGCAACGGCTAGTTTTTAACCCATTTCAATTGCATTTAATGCTCATTTAATGTGCTCTAACAGCTCTATTTCAGCCCAGATTACTCTCCACCATTATTTGAAGTTATATAAAGGGACTTAAAGGAGGGAATCAAACAAAAGAAGAATAGAGAAAAAAATTTTGAAAAAGCTTCTTCAAGCATTCTTTTCAACCCTAAGCAAGAGGCCACTTAAAGCGTTCAAGAAGCTTTTAATTCAAATTCACCAACTCCTCAAGTGCTCATTCAAGTCTCTAACTACCTTGAGAAAATCAGAAAGAGCTTCCTTCAAATTGTGTAAAGTGTATTTAATGCCTTATTCGCTCATTAAAGGAGCTTCATTTGTATTTCTGTGCTGTTAACTGTAATACTCTTTTTGAGTCTTTATTTTTTATTTTGGAAGGGTTCCAAAACGTGGAAAGGTTGATCCAAACCTTGAATCGAATTGTATTGGGTTGGCTTGTACCTGAAAAATAAGTGGTCTAGCTTGAAATAGCTAGAGTCGGAGGTTCCGACGAGTGTATTCAGGTTGAATACAATTTAGTGGATTGGAATTCCCAAGTAGGAGCTTGGAGAGTGAATGTAGGTGCAAGGTTGGCACCGAACCACTATAAATCCTCTTGTTTGTGTCGTGCTTAATTGCTCTCCTTCTAAACTTCTTTATTCTCTTGCATTCTTGCATCCAACCATTACCCGTGCATCAATTACACTCTCCTTACTTATCTTGCTATTGTTAAATATTCTTCATAAGTTGTAAGTTAAGTTTAAATTTTTAGAAATCCAATTCACCCCCCCTCTTGGGTTGCATAGCTGGGCAACACAGCCGTCCGGTCTAAACTCTCTAGCAAGTCGCGACAACGGACATCACTCCACCCTCTGTAACAAACTCTACGTGGCTCCGAACGACCCACTGACACCACTACTCTCCGTAACCAACTCCGCATGGCCCCGAACGGCCCACTACCAAACAGTTACGGACGTCACTGTCAATCAATTACGCTCTCCCGTCTATAAAAGAGACCCCCCAGATACGTTCTTCTCTAAGCTCTAAACTCTACCTCAAAACTCTACCAAAATCTCATTCGAGTGCTCCATTTTTGTTGAGGCAGAATACTGACTTGAGCATCGGAGGATCTTGCCGAAGCACCCCCAACTTCGGTTTAGACTTCCCTTACAGATCCCGACGGCGGCCGTGATCTCCTCGACTCCAGCTTCTCTGGCATCGACGGAATTCTGCACCAACAACTATGATATGTGGAGTATCATAGTTAATGGACCACATACATCCATTAAGATAATTGATGGTGTAGAATCAACCAAATCCGAAAGAGAATGGGATGAGATTGACAAGAAAATAGTTCAACTCAATGCTAAAGCCATGAATGTTTATATTGTGCTTTAGATGCTAATAAATTTAATCGTATTTCAATATGCATGTCGGCTAAGAAAATATGGGATAGGCTAGAAGTAACACATGAAGGCACTAATCAAGTTAAGAAATCAAAAATTAACATATTTGTGCACAAATATGAACTCTTTAATATGAAGCATGATGAATCAATAACTAAAATATTTACTCATTTTATGGATATTATTAATGGTCTAAAAGGTCTTGGTAAGTCTTATTCTAACAGCGATCTTGTGAGAAAAATTCTTAGGACTTTACCAAGGACTTGGGAGGCCAAAGTGACCGCAATTCAAGAAGCCAAAGATCTGAATGTTTTACCTTTGGAGGAGCTTCTAGGATCGCTAATGACACACGAGCTAAGCATGAACAACATCAAGAAGAAGATGTCAAGAAGAAGAGGACAATCACCCTCAAATCTACTGCTCAACTCGATGAAAAATCCGATGAAACAGAAAATAAAGAGCAGAATGAAGAAATAGCCCTTATCACTAGAAAGTTTAAAAGATTTTTAAAGAAAAGAAAATAAGAGATGAGGAAGAGGCCACCTACAAAAGAGAAGCATAGCAAGGAGAAGGATAAGGAGCAGCCTCTTATTTGTTATGAATGTAAAAAGTCAGGGCACTTTAGATCTGAATGTCCACAACTTAAGAAGGACCTCAAGAAGTACAAGAAAAAGGCTATGGTGGCTACATGGAGTGATAGTGATGAGTCAAGCTTCGAAGAAGAAGATTCACATGAACAAGTCAATTTGTGCCTTATGACACATGAAAATGAGGTAAACACTGAAACTTCTAATGACTTTACTTTTGAAGAACTTCAAGAAGTATTTTATTATCTAGTTGATGATCTAAAGAAGTTAGAGATAAAGAATAAAGAATTAAAATTAAAAAATTATTTTTTACTAAAAAAATGAGATTATTTCAAATAAAAAATTGGTCTTGATACAAGAAAATCTAAACTTAAAAAATAAAATTGCTAAGTTAAAATTTATAGTAGAAAAGTTCACTCTAAGTTCAAATAAACTTCAAATGATACTTGATAATCAAAAGACCATTTATGATAAAGCCGGTCTTGGCTACAACCCTTTAAAGAAATAAAAATTTCTGAAAAACATCTTTGTGAACTCATCAAGTAACAAGTTTTCAAATATTACTTGCTTTAAATGTGGTAAAAAGTATGATACAAATCCTATACATGTTTCTCTAGCAAATCTGAAAATTCTAATGTAAAGAAAATATGGGTTCCAAAAGGAACCATTGTAACTAACCAAAAAGGATCCAAAAAAACTTGGTACCTAAAGTCAAAACTTGATTTTTGTATGTAGGTGTGTCTTGCATCTTAAGAAATAAATCGAAAATGGTATCTTGATAGCTGGTACTTAAGACACATGACCGATGATGAATCTCAATTCATCACACTTGTTGCAAAAGATGGAGGGATAGTCATCTTTGGAGATAATAGCAAAAGAAAGATCATCAGTATAGGTAACATTGGTATCACTCTCTCCAAATATATTGAAAATATTTTATTAATAGATAGTTTGAAACATAATCTATTAAGCATTAGTCAATTTTGTGACAAAGGGTACAAAATTATTTTTGAATCTTCATTATGCATAGTAACTAGTCCCAATGATAAAGGCATTAAATTTGTTGGGCATAAACATGGTAATGTTTATATATTAGATTTGAATGATTTTTTCAAGATAAACATGCAATGCCTAGTAGCCTTGAATACCAAAATTAATGAGACTAGTTGGCTTTGGCACCGTAGGCTAGCATATATTAGCATGCATTCACTTTCAAAACTTATTAAAAAAGAATTGGTTACCAGTTTACCTAAATTGAATTTTGAAAAGGATAGAATTTGTGATGCATGCCAACTAGGTAAACAAATAAAAGTCTTATTCAAATCTAAAAATATTGTTTCAACTTCTAGGCTATTAGAATTATTGCACATGGATTTACTTGGACCCACTAGAATTATTAGTTTAGGTGAAAAACAATATAGCTTTATAATTATTAATGATTTCTCTTATTTTATATGGATTTTCTTTTTGGCACATAAGAATGATACTTTTCATGTGTTCTCAAAATTTTATCGAAAAGTTATTAATGAAAAAGATTTTTCAATTCAAAATATTCGAAGTGATCATGGAACCGAATTTGAAAATTAAGATTTTGAAAAGTATTGTGATGAAAAAGGTATTGACCACAACTTTTCAGCTCCTAGGACACCCCAACAAAATGGGATAGTAGAAAGAAAAAATAGAATTCTTGAAGAAATGGCCCATACCATGCTATGTGAAAGCAACCTCCTAAGATACTTTTGCGTGGAAGCAATTAACACGATATGTTATATTTTAAACCATGCTTTAATTAGATCAATTCTAAAAAAACACCCTATGAGCTTTGGAAAGAAAGAAAACCAAACATAGTATTCTTTCATATTTTTGATTATCGATGTTTTGTTTTGAACAATGGTAAAGAGAGATTAAAAAAATTTGATGCAAAATTCGATGAAGCTATTTTTCTTGATTACTCCTCTTCTAGCAAAGCTTTTAGAGTTTTCAACAAAAGAACTTTAGTAGTAGAGGAGTCAATACATGTTGTTTTTAATGAGACTAATGATCTTCCTTCAAGGAAGAGTGAAGGTATTGATGATGCAGATCCTCTTATAGAAGGGATGAAGGAGCTCACCCTAAAAGACTCAACAATTCAAAATGAAGAAGAACATGAAAACAAACAAGAGAATGAAGGTGAAGAACAACCTCAAAGTACAAATAATCTACCCAAAGAATGGAGGTATAATCAAAATCACCTCAAAAAATTAATCATTGGTGATCCTACACATGGAGTAAGAACTCATTCTTCACTTAGAGATGCATACAATTATTTTGCATTTATTTCTCATTTTGAACCTAAAACCATAGATGAAGCTGAAAAAGGTTATAATTGGATAAATACAATGCAAGAGGAACTTAATCAATTCAAAAGAAATAATATATGGACTTTAGTATCAAGACCTAAAAATTATCCAGTAATTGGCACAAAATGGGTATATAAGAATAAATTGGATGAATATGGAAATATAATTAGGAATAAAGCAAGATTGATTGCAAAGGATTATAATCAAGAAGAGGGAATTGATTTTGATGAGACCTTTGCACTTGTTGCTAGATTAGAAGTAATTAAGCTTTTACTTGCATATGCATGCTTTATAAATTTTAAGTTATTCCAAATGGATGTCAAAAGTACTTTTCTAAATGGTTATATTACTAAAGAAGTATATGTAAAACAACCCTTTGATTTTGAAAATCATGCTTTTCTTAATTATATTTTCAAATTAAATAAAGCATTATATGGTTTAAAACAAGCACCTAGGGCTTGGTATGAAAGGTTAAGTAAATTCTTGATTAATAATATTTTTTTAAAAAGAAATATAGATACAACCCTTTTCATTAAAAAAAATCATGATGATATCTTAGTTATACAAATATATATTGATGATATTATATTTGGGTCTATTAATGAAATTCTTTGTCAAGATTTTACTAAGCTAATGCAAGGAAAGTTCGAGATAAGCATGATGGGAGAACTTACATTCTTCCTCAGACTCCAAATCAAACAAACAAAGGAAGGGATCTCCATCTCCCAAAGCAAGTACACAAGAGAACTACTCAAAAAATTTGGATTGGAGGGCTCCAAAGCAATTGATACCCCCATGAGCCCATCATGTAAGCTTGACAAGGATGAAGGAGATAAAAATGTAGACTCAAAACTTTATAGAGGCATGATTGGTTCTTTATTGTATTTAACTGCTAGTAGACCAGATATTATGTTGAGTGTTTGTCTATGTGTATGCTTTCAATCAAATCCAAAAGAATTATATTTAAATACAGTTAAAAGAATTCTTAAATATTTAAAAGGTATACAGACTCTAAGATTATAGTATTCTAAGGACTCTTCAATTGACTTAATAGGATATTCAGATGCCGATTTTGCTGGATGTAGATTAGATAGAAAAAATACTAGTGGAACCTGTCAACTTTTAGGAGTTAACTTAATCTCTTGATTTAGCAAGAAGCAAAATTCGATGACACTGTCTACGGTCGAGGTCGAATACATTGCAGCCGAAAGTTGCTGTACTCAAATCTTGTGGATTAAGCAACAACTTGAGGACTTTGGTATCAAACTCAATGAAACTCCCATAAGATGTAATAACACTAATGCTATTAATCTAACTAAAAATTTAATTCAGTACTCTATATCAAAGCATATTAAAATTAGACATCATTTCATAAGAGAACATGTCCAAAACAATGATATAATTCTTGATTATGTATGTACTAAAAAATAATTGGCTGACATCTTTACCAAGACCTTAAGTGAAGATAAATTTTATAAAATTAGGAAAGAACTAGGAATCCTTGATTCATCACTTAAGTATCTTTCTGATTTCAAGTTCTTTTTGCCAAAAATTTATTGAACCAAATTTTAAGCTCAATTCTCATCTCTCCTTTCTTAAAAAGCTAAAAACTATCATTCATATGATCAATCTCTTAAATAGACACCCTTCTCTTAAGTTTCAAATTTTTTTCAAATTTTTCCATCATTTTTTGAATTTTTCTAGCCATGAGTCGACCCCCAGGGTCGACCCTAGGATAAACTTATAATTTTCATTAAAACCTATCGGATGCTCTGTTTTATTGAGAAATCTCCATTTGTAAAGGAGCCGACCCTTTGCCTTTCGTCTTCCTCTTCCCACCGAACAAAAATCTCCTCCTTCTCCACTCTCTCAACCGCAAAAATTCTTTTAAAATTTCTCTTCTCACCATGTTTTTCCCTTCAAATCATCTTTTAGAAACTAAAACCCTTTCTTTTTCTTCCTCGTTTGGGCAGATCAAGCTTACCCTAGCTTCAAACCATCTTCTCCAAACCGATGGTCTATCTCCTCAAAATCTTTATTTTTTCTCTAAAATCCTTTCCAATCTACCTCTTATTAGGTCTTCTAAATTGTTTACAAGTCTCTCTTGTCTGAAATAGCTCCCAAATTGAAACTACCGCAGAGAAGAAAGTCTGTTTGTGGGTTAGAAGAGAATGTGCGCAGAAAAAGAATGGCAGCCGAGCCCTCTCCTGCTCCAACTCTAGTTTTAGATCCTGCTCCAGCATCTTTACAGTCCCCATTTAGTCTAAGCAAGGTACCACTCTTCAATCGAAAAGTAGAACCTGAAAAAAACATAAATTTTAAGTTTTTTGAAAAAGAAGGGTTCCCAATTGGTTCAAAAATTAAAAGTCAAGGATGGAAGTTTTACTGTCTATTGAAAAAAATACTTATGTTGATTTGGTCAGAGAATTTTATTCAAATTTAAGTTACTGCAATGGAACAGTAAAGTCTTCAGTGAAAGGTGTTAACATTGTTCTTGATCCATTGCATTTGGGACAAATCCTGCACTTGCCTTGTGAAGGTTATACTCATATAGAGCTCCCAATCAAAGAAAAGGGACTAAGTATTATTTTAGGAAGAATATTTA
>NC_025993.2:56164326-56349014 GCF_000442705.2 Elaeis guineensis
GAGGACAATCACCCTCAAATCTACTGCTCAACTCGATGAAAAATCCGATGAAACAGAAATAAAGAGCAGAATGAAGAAATAGCCCTTATCACTAGAAAGTTTAAAAGATTTTTAAAGAAAAGAAAATAAGAGATGAGGAAGAGGCCACCTACAAAAGAGAAGCATAGCAAGGAGAAGGATAAGGAGCAGCCTCTTATTTGTTATGAATGTAAAAAGTCAGGGCACTTTAGATCTGAATGTCCACAACTTAAGAAGGACCTCAAGAAGTACAAGAAAAAGGCTATGGTGGCTACATGGAGTGATAGTGATGAGTCAAGCTTCGAAGAAGAAGATTCACATGAACAAGTCAATTTGTGCCTTATGACACATGAAAATGAGGTAAACACTGAAACTTCTAATGACTTTACTTTTGAAGAACTTCAAGAAGTATTTTATTATCTAGTTGATGATCTAAAGAAGTTAGAGATAAAGAATAAAGAATTAAAATTAAAAAATTATTTTTTACTAAAAAAATGAGATTATTTCAAATAAAAAATTGGTCTTGATACAAGAAAATCTAAACTTAAAAAATAAAATTGCTAAGTTAAAATTTATAGTAGAAAAGTTCACTCTAAGTTCAAATAAACTTCAAATGATACTTGATAATCAAAAGACCATTTATGATAAAGCCGGTCTTGGCTACAACCCTTTAAAGAAATAAAAATTTCTGAAAAACATCTTTGTGAACTCATCAAGTAACAAGTTTTCAAATATTACTTGCTTTAAATGTGGTAAAAAGTATGATACAAATCCTATACATGTTTCTCTAGCAAATCTGAAAATTCTAATGTAAAGAAAATATGGGTTCCAAAAGGAACCATTGTAACTAACCAAAAAGGATCCAAAAAAACTTGGTACCTAAAGTCAAAACTTGATTTTTGTATGTAGGTGTGTCTTGCATCTTAAGAAATAAATCGAAAATGGTATCTTGATAGCTGGTACTTAAGACACATGACCGATGATGAATCTCAATTCATCACACTTGTTGCAAAAGATGGAGGGATAGTCATCTTTGGAGATAATAGCAAAAGAAAGATCATCAGTATAGGTAACATTGGTATCACTCTCTCCAAATATATTGAAAATATTTTATTAATAGATAGTTTGAAACATAATCTATTAAGCATTAGTCAATTTTGTGACAAAGGGTACAAAATTATTTTTGAATCTTCATTATGCATAGTAACTAGTCCCAATGATAAAGGCATTAAATTTGTTGGGCATAAACATGGTAATGTTTATATATTAGATTTGAATGATTTTTTCAAGATAAACATGCAATGCCTAGTAGCCTTGAATACCAAAATTAATGAGACTAGTTGGCTTTGGCACCGTAGGCTAGCATATATTAGCATGCATTCACTTTCAAAACTTATTAAAAAAGAATTGGTTACCAGTTTACCTAAATTGAATTTTGAAAAGGATAGAATTTGTGATGCATGCCAACTAGGTAAACAAATAAAAGTCTTATTCAAATCTAAAAATATTGTTTCAACTTCTAGGCTATTAGAATTATTGCACATGGATTTACTTGGACCCACTAGAATTATTAGTTTAGGTGAAAAACAATATAGCTTTATAATTATTAATGATTTCTCTTATTTTATATGGATTTTCTTTTTGGCACATAAGAATGATACTTTTCATGTGTTCTCAAAATTTTATCGAAAAGTTATTAATGAAAAAGATTTTTCAATTCAAAATATTCGAAGTGATCATGGAACCGAATTTGAAAATTAAGATTTTGAAAAGTATTGTGATGAAAAAGGTATTGACCACAACTTTTCAGCTCCTAGGACACCCCAACAAAATGGGATAGTAGAAAGAAAAAATAGAATTCTTGAAGAAATGGCCCATACCATGCTATGTGAAAGCAACCTCCTAAGATACTTTTGCGTGGAAGCAATTAACACGATATGTTATATTTTAAACCATGCTTTAATTAGATCAATTCTAAAAAAACACCCTATGAGCTTTGGAAAGAAAGAAAACCAAACATAGTATTCTTTCATATTTTTGATTATCGATGTTTTGTTTTGAACAATGGTAAAGAGAGATTAAAAAATTTGATGCAAAATTCGATGAAGCTATTTTTCTTGATTACTCCTCTTCTAGCAAAGCTTTTAGAGTTTTCAACAAAAGAACTTTAGTAGTAGAGGAGTCAATACATGTTGTTTTTAATGAGACTAATGATCTTCCTTCAAGGAAGAGTGAAGGTATTGATGATGCAGATCCTCTTATAGAAGGGATGAAGGAGCTCACCCTAAAAGACTCAACAATTCAAAATGAAGAAGAACATGAAAACAAACAAGAGAATGAAGGTGAAGAACAACCTCAAAGTACAAATAATCTACCCAAAGAATGGAGGTATAATCAAAATCACCTCAAAAAATTAATCATTGGTGATCCTACACATGGAGTAAGAACTCATTCTTCACTTAGAGATGCATACAATTATTTTGCATTTATTTCTCATTTTGAACCTAAAACCATAGATGAAGCTGAAAAAGGTTATAATTGGATAAATACAATGCAAGAGGAACTTAATCAATTCAAAAGAAATAATATATGGACTTTAGTATCAAGACCTAAAAATTATCCAGTAATTGGCACAAAATGGGTATATAAGAATAAATTGGATGAATATGGAAATATAATTAGGAATAAAGCAAGATTGATTGCAAAGGATTATAATCAAGAAGAGGGAATTGATTTTGATGAGACCTTTGCACTTGTTGCTAGATTAGAAGTAATTAAGCTTTTACTTGCATATGCATGCTTTATAAATTTTAAGTTATTCCAAATGGATGTCAAAAGTACTTTTCTAAATGGTTATATTACTAAAGAAGTATATGTAAAACAACCCTTTGATTTTGAAAATCATGCTTTTCTTAATTATATTTTCAAATTAAATAAAGCATTATATGGTTTAAAACAAGCACCTAGGGCTTGGTATGAAAGGTTAAGTAAATTCTTGATTAATAATATTTTTTTAAAAAGAAATATAGATACAACCCTTTTCATTAAAAAAAATCATGATGATATCTTAGTTATACAAATATATATTGATGATATTATATTTGGGTCTATTAATGAAATTCTTTGTCAAGATTTTACTAAGCTAATGCAAGGAAAGTTCGAGATAAGCATGATGGGAGAACTTACATTCTTCCTCAGACTCCAAATCAAACAAACAAAGGAAGGGATCTCCATCTCCCAAAGCAAGTACACAAGAGAACTACTCAAAAAATTTGGATTGGAGGGCTCCAAAGCAATTGATACCCCCATGAGCCCATCATGTAAGCTTGACAAGGATGAAGGAGATAAAAATGTAGACTCAAAACTTTATAGAGGCATGATTGGTTCTTTATTGTATTTAACTGCTAGTAGACCAGATATTATGTTGAGTGTTTGTCTATGTGTATGCTTTCAATCAAATCCAAAAGAATTATATTTAAATACAGTTAAAAGAATTCTTAAATATTTAAAAGGTATACAGACTCTAAGATTATAGTATTCTAAGGACTCTTCAATTGACTTAATAGGATATTCAGATGCCGATTTTGCTGGATGTAGATTAGATAGAAAAAATACTAGTGGAACCTGTCAACTTTTAGGAGTTAACTTAATCTCTTGATTTAGCAAGAAGCAAAATTCGATGACACTGTCTACGGTCGAGGTCGAATACATTGCAGCCGAAAGTTGCTGTACTCAAATCTTGTGGATTAAGCAACAACTTGAGGACTTTGGTATCAAACTCAATGAAACTCCCATAAGATGTAATAACACTAATGCTATTAATCTAACTAAAAATTTAATTCAGTACTCTATATCAAAGCATATTAAAATTAGACATCATTTCATAAGAGAACATGTCCAAAACAATGATATAATTCTTGATTATGTATGTACTAAAAAATAATTGGCTGACATCTTTACCAAGACCTTAAGTGAAGATAAATTTTATAAAATTAGGAAAGAACTAGGAATCCTTGATTCATCACTTAAGTATCTTTCTGATTTCAAGTTCTTTTTGCCAAAAATTTATTGAACCAAATTTTAAGCTCAATTCTCATCTCTCCTTTCTTAAAAAGCTAAAAACTATCATTCATATGATCAATCTCTTAAATAGACACCCTTCTCTTAAGTTTCAAATTTTTTTCAAATTTTTCCATCATTTTTTGAATTTTTCTAGCCATGAGTCGACCCCCAGGGTCGACCCTAGGATAAACTTATAATTTTCATTAAAACCTATCGGATGCTCTGTTTTATTGAGAAATCTCCATTTGTAAAGGAGCCGACCCTTTGCCTTTCGTCTTCCTCTTCCCACCGAACAAAAATCTCCTCCTTCTCCACTCTCTCAACCGCAAAAATTCTTTTAAAATTTCTCTTCTCACCATGTTTTTCCCTTCAAATCATCTTTTTAGAAACTAAAACCCTTTCTTTTTCTTCCTCGTTTGGGCAGATCAAGCTTACCCTAGCTTCAAACCATCTTCTCCAAACCGATGGTCTATCTCCTCAAAATCTTTATTTTTTCTCTAAAATCCTTTCCAATCTACCTCTTATTAGGTCTTCTAAATTGTTTACAAGTCTCTCTTGTCTGAAATAGCTCCCAAATTGAAACTACCGCAGAGAAGAAAGTCTGTTTGTGGGTTAGAAGAGAATGTGCGCAGAAAAAGAATGGCAGCCGAGCCCTCTCCTGCTCCAACTCTAGTTTTAGATCCTGCTCCAGCATCTTTACAGTCCCCATTTAGTCTAAGCAAGGTACCACTCTTCAATCGAAAAGTAGAACCTGAAAAAAACATAAATTTTAAGTTTTTTGAAAAAGAAGGGTTCCCAATTGGTTCAAAAATTAAAAGTCAAGGATGGAAGTTTTACTGTCTATTGAAAAAAATACTTATGTTGATTTGGTCAGAGAATTTTATTCAAATTTAAGTTACTGCAATGGAACAGTAAAGTCTTCAGTGAAAGGTGTTAACATTGTTCTTGATCCATTGCATTTGGGACAAATCCTGCACTTGCCTTGTGAAGGTTATACTCATATAGAGCTCCCAATCAAAGAAAAGGGACTAAGTATTATTTTAGGAAGAATATTTACTGAAAATTTAAACAAATTAGAAGCAAGGATTCTTTCAGTAGAGATGAGACTTTTGCACCACATGGTGATCAAACTTTTTGTCCCTAGAAGTGGCAAACATGACCTCTTATCTGGTAGGGATATATGCATCATGTACCATGTGATTATCGAGATCCCCTTGAACCTTTCTATTCTAATGTTTGAGGCCATAAGAGAGATCCTAAATAGGTCTAAGACTCACTTGCCTTATGGTATGGCACTCATCATGGTCTTTAGGAGGTTTGGAGTCTGTTTTGAGAGGGAGACAGTCATTAGATTATCACATTCTGACACCATCAACCGCTACACACTGTACTGCATGGGTTTTTTAAAGATTGATGGCGGTTGGTCGAAGGGTGTTGAGGAAAGAGCAGAGGAGGAGGGACTATCTTCACCTCCTTGTGATCACAGAGCATCTCTTAATATTCAGTTCGTGTCTGATCATGAGGCTGGTCCCTCAGAGTCAGTGAAGAGGGATGCTTCTGTACCACAGTCAGGAAGTAGAGTAGATCCTTCAGAGATCAGACTTGCAAATGATTAGATTGAGTTGATGTCCTAGTGTGTTGCTTCCATTTTATCCCAGCAGTTTGCCACCTCAGGTTTTACTTAGAATATGACATCTCAAGCTGTTTCAGACCAAATCTTGATCCCTCATATCTTGATTGTCTTTCAGATGCTTTCTGCTCAGTCCGCGTGACTTGAGCAGCTTGAGGGATATATTCTGAGATTGACGGACAGAGTTTTAGATTTGCAAAGACAGGTATTAGTCTTAGTCCATCTCCAGCCACGAGAGGACATCATGGAGGTCTCCAACCTATCTGCAGAGGCATCTAGGTTTCGAGGTATTTTGGAGAGTGGCTTTGATTTTTTGAGGAGAGAGATTAGGGACTCCAGTGAGGCTATTTCTTCTCAAATTGGTACCTTGATGTAGTCCATGTCGAGAGTCTTGGAACAATTGGACACCATCAGACTTGTTCTCCTAGCAGAGTCCATATCTCCCCAGGCTCCAGGGCCTTCTCGCCCTTCTGCTCGTGCTGGTACTTCTACCCATGGCCGAGGCAGACGTGGTCGAGGATGTGCCCATGGTTTTGATACTGCATCTCCTCATCATATCTCTGACTCTTCTAATTCTAATGCCTTTAGCCATGACATTTATTAGATCTAGCATAGTTAGTCTTTTTGTCTAGGATCTAACTTATGGTCTTTGTATTTGTTGGCTGATTGACTTATGGATAGTTGTATATGATAACTCTTATGTTACCCATGACTTTTGTATGGCCTATATATTTTGACTTGACTCTTATGTATTGTGACACTTATGTATCTGATAACTCTTCAGACATATTTTGAATATATATACATATATATATATATATATATTCATTTAACTTCTATGAATGTCATTTGGATTGATTTTTATGAATGACATCAATTGAAATATCTTAATTATGTGATATGAAAAGTGCCTCATATATATGCTATAAAATATTATGAATGATAATATCTTCTATATGAGCAAATTGAAATATCCTTTATGATTGCTATAGTGAGGGGGAGTCTTTTTCATTTTTCTTTAAAAACTCCTTAAGATCTTAATTGATGTTGTCAAAAAAAAGAGTAGAGAAATAAAATTGGACAATAAGCAAAATTATCAAAAAAATAATCTTATAAGCAATTTTCAAACTAATCTTATAAGAAATTTTCAAACTAATCTTTAAACTACTCATGATGTATTTTATTCAAATAATTGGCTATAATATTTAAATGATGATCTACATAAATTTGAAATTCTTAATCAATGATTTATATATGTTATATTTTGCTTCTGCTCAAGTATTTTGTTATCATCAAAAAGGAGAAGATTGTTGCTCTATGAATTAATTTTGATACTTACAAAATATTTGAGGGGGTTACTAATGATTTTGGCTTAGAAAAAGATTTATTGTATTTCAGAGGCAAAATCATAATTTTATCAAGTTCTGATTCGAAAGCCTCAAGAGCAAGAATAGAAGATTTATGATCTATTAAAGGTAATTTCATATTTTTTGGATGTATATTTTGAGAGAAAATCAAGTTTAAAGAAAAGGATCGACCCCTAAGGTCGATCCCTGTCAAAAGGGACTGAACGGCATGCTATTTTTGACTGGTACACCCAAAGGGGATGACCTTAGGGGTCGACCTCTGTTGTCTATACAAGCCAAAGATACAGAACAGTCACTTTCTGTTCTGTGCCACAGAGGTTGACTCATAGGGTCGACTCCTGTGCGGGGGACGACCCTATGAGTCGACCCCTGCGATAGAAATTCTTCGTAACGGCTCGTTTTTCAGCTCGTTTTGACCTAATTTAATGCTCATTTAATGCACTCCAATGGCTCTAATCCTGTCCAGATTTTTCTCTATCATCTATTGAAGCTATTAAGGCACTTAAAGGAGGAAAAAAGGAAAGAGATTCAAGCATTCATTTCAATCCTAAGCAAAATGCCCTCTTCAAGCAAAAGAAGCTTTCATTTTAAGTTCACCAACCCCTCAAGAGCTCATTCAAGTCTTCAACAATCTTGAGAAAAATCAAAAAAGCTTCTTCCTTGTTGTGTAAAGCGTACTTAAAGTTTTATTTGCTCATTAAAGGAGCTAAACTTATATTTCTTTGTCATTAACTCTTATACTCTATTTTTGTCTTGATCTTTAGTTTTGAAAGGTTTTCAAAACTTGGATAGGTTGATCCAAACCTTGAATCAGATTGTATTGGATTGACTTGTACCCAAAAAATAAGTGTTCTAGCTTGGGATAGCTAGAGTCGGAGATACTGATGTTATATTCTTGTTGAATATGTTTGAGTGGATTTAAATTTCCAAGAGGTGCTTGGGGAGTGGATGTAGGTGCAAGATTGGCATCAAACCACTATAAACCTTGATTATTTGTAATGTGCTTACTTGCTCTCTTTCTAAATTTTTTTTTTCTTACATTCTTGCATCTCATTTCTACACTTTGCTTAAATCACTTACTACATATAACTTGCTTATTATTACTTAATCCTTGTAGTTCTAAATTAACTTTAAAATTTCAAAAATCCAATTCACCCTCCCTCTTGGATTGCATAGTTGGGCAACAGCAACTAATCAATCAACCTAAAATAAACATAATTTTTAATCAAATTAGAACTATGAATCTAATTTAATCTATAATCATAAATTCTAATCATATTAGGTCAATGGATTATAGTTAAAACAAATCCATCGGCAAAAATCTTAATCCATGTCCGAAGCATCTCTTCCATGATCCAATTTTTCGGTCCACATATGCCTAGGACAACAACCATAATGGAAGACCCACAATGACGAATGCCCTATTGCATGGTAGCCGGCCCTTGGATCTTGGATGAATGCATTATATGCAAGAATCCTAAGTCTTGGCAATGTACATCACATGTATCATTCCAAGGCTCCGTGCATCGTATGCACAAGACTTGCAACTCCATGAAAAAATCAGATCGTAGGATCTATCCTAAACTTGTCACATAAGTATTAAGGCCATAAAATTTTATAACAAGGTTCAATCATGGACTGATAACATTTATCTTTAATAAAGAATGTATCAAAAACATCATTCAAAAAATCTGATTTTG
Organism: Elaeis guineensis; assembly: GCF_000442705.2. NCBI lineage: Eukaryota > Viridiplantae > Streptophyta > Magnoliopsida > Arecales > Arecaceae > Elaeis > Elaeis guineensis. Next base: position 56,173,104 of record NC_025993.2, read on the forward strand.
ACATAATATGAATTGGATCTAATCCATATAATAATAACAATATGATGTTCAATTGAATCAATCAAGGATGGCTCTGATACCACTGTTAGGTTTTAGTGGTGCAGTGGAATATAGTTTTTAAAATTTTATCATATATTTAATCATTTGAAAATAAGTTTTAACAATTAAAATATGACTACTGGAACACAAACCCTAGGAACTCCTTGATGATTACAAAACATTCAAGTATGCAATAAAGTAAGAGATTATACCATCCTGAAGATGAAGATCTGAAGAATAGATAACAGAGTGATCTCCACAAGACTCCAAAGTAGAAGCCTTCCAACGATGATCCACACAGGACAGATCAGGATCCTTTCCAATTCAATATAGTGCTGCAGCCATCTTCACAAGTCCACTATCGATTGTCTTTCTTAAGAATGGATTGCATCACTGCCAGTATGCATTTCTACCCTCCATCAAAACCACACCAAAGAAGTTTTTTTCAAAAAATCTCACCACACAAAAATTAGATTTAGATGTTCGACACTTGAACAATCTGAATCTTAGGACAAGCATCACATGCTTTCCAATTTCCTTTTGTCTTCCTTTCTATTTTTCTCTTCTATTTTTATTGTCTTTTTTCTCTAAATTTTTCCTCCCCTTTTCCTCACTATTCCATGCCTAACATCAGCCAAAAATGGGATGTTCAACCTGATGTAGCGCCCCCTTTAAATAGGAAAGAAAGGGGTGCTACCTACTTCCAAGGGATGCCAACTCTTGGCGTCTCTTATTCCTCATGTGGTGGTTGCCAATAAATCATATTTAATCAGGGTGTGGGGAAGTTTAGGAGTAGAAGGACTCTTCTTTCTGCGTACATATCCCAAGATGCCATCTGATAGCACGTATCATAAATAAATGGCATGGGAAAAAGTCAGGGAATATAAGAGAAGTAAATGAGAAGGACTCTTCCTTCTCTTAATGCCAATTTAAGCTAGGCGTCCCAATTAAATAGCGTGAAAGAGCCTTCATACAGAAGGACTCTCCTCTTTCTGCACCCACATATTCCTAAGAGCCATCTGATAGCACGTGGAATAATGCAACGTATGAAAATATAAGAAGGGAGAAATAAAGAGGAGTATTTAAGAAGGACTCCTCCTTCTTAACACCAAGAATAAATATGGCATGGCTTTTATATTTATGTGGATTAATGGCATGGAGATGGTTGATTCTAGATAAAATACTTTCAAGTGGATTGATTAGCCAAACCAAGAAACCAAAAGTTTGAACTCAATCCTATTAGGTCAAGGCATCAAGCTTAGGGTTAGCACAAACACTTTTGCATCAAATCCAATTGAGAATTTGGGTTAATCTATGTGCTAGCAATTTAATTAACCCATAGGATTTATAATAAATCCAAATAGATTAGACCAAGATCAAATTTTTATTGTGTGTGACCTATTGGATTCCATATTTAGCTAGCAGTGGACTCAGGCTCATGACCTAATCCGATTAGGTCAGTCCAAAGGCATCAATTAATCAGAATACTTTCTAATTAATTTTCGAATTAAACTTCTTTAATTCTAGTGAGTCCACAAGTCAAGATTGACATCTAGCAACGTATCATGACTACTCAAAAGACATGAAATTTAGTGAAAATATCAAAATTATTCTTCCGTGGTGAGTTATCGTATAATTCAATCCTTCGATCACACAACATTCTAAACAGATCATGGGCATGGAATCATGTCAAGCTCAAACACCTATCCATATGTATCTCGATCTAATGATGACGACTCGATTGATGAACCAGTAGAAATTTTTTCTATTGTTCATCCTTGCTTTGGTCAAAGACTCTCAGAGTCATCATCCTATGAGATCACATAGGATGTTCTCTCCTCTTACAAGGAGTGATCGATTCTATGTTGACCACTCACAATCTTTATGCACACTTCACCAAACGTAGAATATCCCACACGCATCTCAAAGTGGCATGCTAGAGAATGAACTAAAGTAAGGATCCATATACACCAGATACCATGGTGATCTCAAGTCAAAGGATTACTTGTACTACTCCTACTAGAGAACCATCTGTTGACATGTTGTAAGGTTCCATCAGATGTTCTCTCTGTAGATCAGTTTAGTGAACTCATTCTCTAATAAGCACTTATATCCTTATATTAATGTCACTACACAAGTGATTGTGAGATCAATCACCCTCTTCATCGAGCATACATAGGATGTACCAGTCTTACCGGCATCATCGATTTTTGATTCGATGATCCAACGATTGAAAATATTTTAGATTGAGGCTATCAAGATTTTAGGGCTCACTGGCATGATCTCGTCATGGTCCTAAAATCATTGCTCTAATATATGAAATTCATTATAATTATAAAATATGATGCAGCAAATGATAAAACACAATACCTCACAAATAAAATAATCAATGTCATACAAATGAGTAGGAAAATAATACAAAAAAGTTCTATCTTATTACCCATGCGATTGACTTGTAGGGTACTATTTTTTCAACGTCTAAGGATCACTTGCACAACTTCCACTTAGAAAACCATCTTTTGACATGCAAGTAAGGTTCTAGAAGATGTTTTCTATCGGTAAGTCAACTCAGTGAACACATTTCCTAATGAACACCCACATCCTTGTATTAATATCTCACACAAGCGACTTGTGAAATCAGTCACTCTCTCCATCAAGCATACATAGGATGTGACAGTCTATCCGGAATATTGATCCCTGACTCAATGTTCTTACAATTAGAAATATTTTAGATTAGGATTTTAGGATTTTAGATTTTACAGGCATGAATTTTTCATGATCCTAAAACCATTGTCCTAATCTATGGGGTTCATCATAATCTTAAACACAATAAGATGTAGCTATAATGATGAATCGATGCCTCATTTCATTAGTAAATGGATAATGTTATTATATGAGTTGGAAGTTTACAAAGAAAAGTTCCATCGCATCACTCATACGATTAGTTTGTAGGGCACTTTTCTTTCACCATGAACCCTCTCTCTCCATGATGGCTTTCTCCACCTCCACATGCCTCGCCGACCCTCTTTCTCCATCTTCTCTTTCCTCCTCACCCCTTCTTTTCCTCCTCTTCTTCCTTTCTCTAATTCCAACCATGAGTTATTTGATGCCATTCTCCCCTTTTGTATCAACTTCCACGGTCTCATCTTCCTCTATCGTGGCTCCTTCTATCTCCATCCTTTTCTCATGGATGACCCCTTTTACATCATAGGGATATTTTTATTTATTTAAATGATAAGCTAGTATTATGTATTGGTGGGTGGATGATTGGATCATTTTGAAATTTTTTAAAAATTTAGATAACTAATTTAATATTTTTTAAAATTAAAAAATATAAATAAAAATAAATTAGAGCTAAAATATTATTTTATAATTTATCTTTAATTTTATTTTGAAAAAGCTCTGACTACGAGTTTTGAATCTAAACAAAAAAACTTTGCGTGCAGCAAGACCAGAAAAGATTTTTTTTTTAAAAATTTTACAAAAAATAAGATTTCTTGCGAGTAATTTCCATTTTTGCACTCTGACCGATTCAGAATGTTTCTTATTTTTATTTTAATATTCACTTTTGCACCCAGTCCAGTTTGGAATTTCGGCTCCTGCTCCACGTTCGGTTGCCGATTCACTCCCGTCGCATCGCCCTTTTTTTTTCCTAATCCAAAGCTCTCCACCCTGCGAAGTTCTGGTCCTCCACAGGCGACGGCTGGACGGGCGGACCGATGGACGAGCGCGAGTTCCGGCGCCTTCTTGACCTCTTCCCCGTCGTCCGATCTCGAAATTACTGCGTAATCTCATCTATTCCTCAAATCACCCCTCCTAACTTTCTCTTTCCATTACTTTGGGTCGTTTTCTACACCCATCCCCGTTCGATTTTGTTCTATCCTTTTTACTCCTTTTAATAGCAATTGCTTCTCCAATTTCGGTTTTGTAGAAAAAAAATTATCATGCTTCTGGTTTCTGTTTTCAGATATAATTCCCCAAATTTCAGATTCTACCATGTCTTTTCTATTTTAACTGGCTGTTTATATGTTGGTTTAGTAGGTGTCTCCGGAGCTTGGATATTGATAGTTTCTGACTTTCTGCTTTTCTTCAAACAAAATCATTGTCTTCGGAGTGTACCGTTAGCGGATTTGATTTGGTCATAATATGTTTTATTCATCTGTATTGTTTAATGATTATGCTGATATCCAAATGTCCAACGCAACTACTATTTGGGTATGTTGAGATTTTGCCTCTATATTTCTTCTATCTTGAATATGATGCATGTGTTTGTTGTCTGGTTAGTTGATCGGTATCGCTTAGTGTTTTGGATCATTATGTATGTGTAGTTAGCGCACGAACATTTTTTCAGCACAAAATGTCCAAATTATTAATGTTGTTTTTGCCAATGGAAACGTCGGACTAGGTCTTGGGAGAGACATGATCAGCAGAAATTAATGCTGTATACTTGTATCGATTCTTGAAACATATATTCAGATTCAGCTCTGGAAGCAACTAATATTTCACTAGCATTATCTAAATTATATTTTGTACCTTTTATCATAAGGATATAGTATAAGGTGTGTGGACTGTGACCGTGTGCTGATTGAAGTGATAAGAAATTCATCTAGACTTATATTATATTTTAAAGGTGATGAAAATGTCTTGGATCTTTTCAGTATCGATAAAGGGGACAAGAGCTTTGTAGGAACCTGAATGACAAAGGTAGATTGTGTGGTTAGAATTTTGGATAAGTGGAAGCATCGATTTTGTGGTTATATGGATTTATGTACTTTAATATCATGGTTTTATGTGAGTGAGAATGTTAGATGAGAGCATTAGCAAAGTTATGTCAATTCCCCTTAATTTCTTGTAAGACTGTATTAACAAAGTTATGTCAATTCATAATATTAAAGGGATGGAAAATTTGATCTGCACGTATTTCCATTAATACCGGAGTCTAATGTGAATGAGAATATTTAGCCAAAACAATAAGAGGAGGATCGCTCTCTCAGTTTTATTAGCTAATACAACTTGATATTGTTTATTTGTTTGTTTGTTTGTTTATTTCTTTTTGGTGTAATGCAACTTCTATGGTTCCCTGCTTGTTTGTTATATCATTAATCAACACATGCTTTTCATTCATATGCCAGGCTGACTCTGAACCATCAAGAGGATCTACTTCACATTCACCACAGGATGAGGTCTACTCAATAAGTCTGCATTCCTGCTTTTTTGGGTTCCTTATTACTGATCACTAACACAAAATTCAAAAATTAACTTGTCACAACAGGTAGCTGACTGGAGAAATGCCAGGAATGAGATGGATGAGAAAGATGTTTCAGAAGGAACTTATAATGAAGGTGTCATGATGAGTATAACATGCATTCACTTTTAACTTGTTACCTAACACTAGGTTATATGTTGTTCAATTATGTGATAATCTTAAGAGCTTGTTTCTAGCTATTCCATCATTGATTTCCTTTCGTGCTTCTGCATAACCACCTTTTAGAAGTTCCTTTTGTACAGGTTTACCACATCTAAACCACTATTGGAATGTAAACTTGTTGCATATCATGATGACACAATTAAAATATTCATAGCTAATTAAATATTGCTAGAACAGGAATCATAAGAAATTGAATAATGAGCATCGGTTGCCCTTGTGCTTTATCATGTCATCTTGTCTTCTATGACTTTCCTATCTGGTCTATCATCCCTCACCTCTTTGCTTGTAATAATCACTAACAAACTCTAGTCTCATACATGCTTGTATTAAACCATATACATTCTTTCCACTACAAAGTTTCTTTTGGTTGTATTCCTATTATACTAGCCTTGCCCTTTTCTTGCCTCTTCCCTTGCTCAGCTTTTATTACTCTATTCTTTTTTCTTGTCTATTATGCCCCCATCATCATCATCATCATCATCAGATACTATAAAATCCATAGGAAGGGAAGTAATAGCACATATATGTTTGTTGTAAAATGGTTCTTTTTCCTTTTGTATTAATATATCTTAAATGCTTGATACTATTCACATATTATAATCCCCTTGCTCTCCTCATCGAGAGGTTTAGCTGAAGTAATTGCATGCATCAGTGCTAATTGATATCATGTTTCCTATTTTATTCTTTTATCATGTTTTCTATGTATATGAGAAAACAATTCCATGCTTGTCACCATGATATGATAGTTGAAGTTTAAAGCTCTTTGGAGGAGTCTTAAAATGGTTTAAATGCAAGAAATCAGTGTGTCAAGGCACTCTCAAGTTGCCGTGATTCCGTTACTAATGCCTATTGCAGCCTGCTAATGATTGCATCCAGGTTTAGCTTTTCTTTTACATTTTGGCTTTTCATTGATGGCTTGGAGTTACACATCTTTCAAAAAGTAGTCCATCTGCTCAAGCATGCTAGTGACTTTCTAGTCATTATTTATGGCTTACATTATCCAAAATGTTGAGATGCTGAGGAGGCATGCATTTATATTGAATAAGTTTTACATAGCGGTCACACTGGTGTTCTCAATTTTTGCTGATAGGAGGAATATTGATGATTAATTTTGCATCTTGACAGATACTTTTTGGCAAAAACTGAGGTTGGCTGCTGAAAGAAAGGTATGCTGTGCAGTTTATCATTGTAGCAGTTCTCGATTTCTGAAGGCATTGTTTTGGTCAACAAGCATGCATTCTAGTGACATGCTTTTGACATCTAAACTATCATCTTGATATGTTTTTGTGTTTAATGCTATTAAACAAATGAAATCTAGAAAACATGTCATGTATGCTTATAGATATGTCATGTCATGAACCATTAAATAACAACCTCCACGTCCCAGTCGGCCCTCCTCTCCCCTGCCTTTCTTTTTGATGTACTAGAGGCAATCCTCACCAACTACAATAGCTGAAAACAACCACATCCATAATATCAAAAATTGCCAACACGGTCAAGCCATTAGGATAGTTGCCCTGCACACTGTGGGCTCTCAAGAGATCCATCTTAGCTACCCAATCAACAGTCTTAATTCCCTGCCTAAAAACATTTGAAATTCAAAAAACATGAAGGATGGTGATATCATTAGGATGAATTGGTCAAACGTCTCATAGGGCTGTAGATAGACTTGGCCAGTCTTTTGGCTGAAGATTGCACTTCTAGGCTCGCTGTGGCAGGCTGAACTAAAATTTTAGGCCCTTTCTTGAGTCTTCTGCAGTTGATTTTACATCACAATCTTGCTTTAGGTAAAGAAGATGTGTTAACCTTCAAACTGGAAAAAAGATTGAGTCACAGAAACAAGCTTGTTGTGGAGTAATATGCGGCTCATGTTGATATTAACATAATTTTACCATGTTTGAGGAAATAAATCAATGCTTGATGACTTGAGCTTGGTCCCATATTAGTGCTATTTAGGCAACATCAGGAATGTGACGCAGCCTATAGCGCAGCAATCGTTGGGAAAGAAGGATGGAAGATGCATGAAACAAAGAAAGACGAAGAAAAGAAGAAGAAACTCTCTTCTCACGAGTTTTGATTCAATAATCTCCAAAATAAAACATATTACAATAATAGCCAAGGGCTTTATTTATAGTGTAAAAGTTCTAACTCAACTAAAAGGAATTTGAAAGGAAATAAAATACTAAACAAATAAAACACAAACTCTATGTCAGACTAGGATTTTTGCGCACTCCTGTAGGCTTATCAGATATTGAATTTGGCTCTGAAATTCGCAGTGGCGGCAAAGTGGCCAGTCTTGTAGAGCTCGAAAAGAGCTTTCCGAAAATGGGGTCAACTGAGGTATTCTGATATCAGATGACAAAGTTATGATCTTTTTACTGAGACTGTGTTAAAACTCTACAGAAATCGGTGGTACTCGGATATACCTCGGATACTTCAGTATATATCTCGGATAGCTCAGTGTATATCTCGGATGCACCATGGATATCTCAGATTAGTTAGTATCCTGGCAAATATAATGGTTGTCAAGTCAAATTCGCACCCTTTCTGATCCTATCCCTCAGATCCAAGTATCTGGTGGCTATGACGTCTGTTTCATCCTTCCCTGGCTGGAAAGAATTCATCCTTAAGTTGGTAACCTCCTTATCTAATGAATCATCTACGTAAGGAATTAAATGCTTCACGTCGAACACATCAGATATTCGAAGATGACTTGATAATTTCAACTGGTAGACATTGTCATTGACTTTCTTGGCTATCTCGAAAGAACCCATCTTGCGTTGGCTCAGTTTGTTATATTCTCCCATCGGATATTGATCTTTGGTTAGAACAGCCCACACATAGTTGCCAACTTCAAAAGTTACCTTCTTTCTATGTTTGTCTGCAGCCTCCTTGTACTTGGCATTATTGCCTTCAATCCATTCTTTTACTGATCGATGAGTAGCTCGGATATCTACCATCAAATCCTCAGCTTTTGCATTGGATCGTCCTCTGAAGTTGATGGGGGTTAAGTCCAAAACACTGCTCGAGTTCAGTCTATAGACAATTTGAAATGAGCTGTAGCCTGTACTTCTATTCATTGAATGGTTGAATGCGAACTCAGCCTATGCTAAGGTCAAATTCCACTGCTTCGGGTGCTCGCCAGCAAAACTCCTCAATAAATTTCCCAAGCTCCAATTAATGGACTCGATCTGACCATCTGTTTGAGGTGATATGCTGAACTGAACTGCAAAGTAGTTCCCAAACTCTTTCACAGGCTCCTTTAGAAATGACTCATGAACTTTGTGTCTCTGTCAGATGTAATGGATTTAGGCACTCCATAGAGTCATACAATCTCTTTGAAAAAGAACTGAGCAACATTTGAAGCATCCATGGTCTTGCGACAGGTGATGAAGTGGGCCATCTTAGAAAATCGATCCACGATCACAAGGATCGAATCGCTCCTCCTTTGAGTCACAGACTATCCCAACACAAAATCCATGCTAACTTCCTCCTAAGGATGATCAGGAACAGGTAAAGAAGTGTACAGTCCAGCATTGGTTGCTGTTCTCTTAGAAACTTGAGAGATCTAGCATTGCTGCACATGGTGAGTCACATCACGTTTCATCTTAGGCCAAAAATATTTGCTGTGAATCAATGTGAGAGTCTTATCTCTGCCAAAATGACCCTCTGTATGAAACTCCTATATTATCTTCTCCCACAAAAAGCAATCGGGGATACAGAGCTGTACACTTCGAAACAAGAAGCCATCATGTAATTGGAAATTAGTTCGTTCATTAGAATGCACCTCTTGTAGAATTTGGCCAAAGTCTGGATCGCTGGTGTAGAGGTTCTTCAGGGTATCAAATCCAATCACCTCCACACGAAGAACTCCTAGCAGCTTGGCCGTCCGACTTAATGCATCTGCCATCTGATTCTGAGCATCATATTTGTGTTTTAGAACAAAATGAAATTCTTGCAAGTAGTTCACTCATTGGATATGCTTGCGGCTTAGCTTTTCTTATCCATTGATGAACTTCAGAGCTTTATGATCAGTGTACAAGATGAACTCCTTCTGGACCAAATAATGTCTCCACCGTCGAAGCGCACTGATCACCGTATAAAACCCATATCATATGTCGAATAGTTTAGCTTAGACTCGGAGAATTTTTCGTTGTGGAAACAAATGGGGCGCCCCTCTTGACTGAGTACTCCACTGACCCCAGTAGAGGATGCATCACACTCCACTTCGAAGACCTTAGTGAAATCAGGAAGGGCAAGGACATCAACAGAGGTAATCTTCTGTTTGCTTTCTTCAAAAGCAGCCTGTGCCTCGGGAGTCCACTGAAATCATCTTTCTTTCATGCAGTCAGTCACAGGAGACATCACCAAAGAAACACCTCGGATGAATCTGCAGTAAAATGATGTTAGGCCATGAAAACTTCGAACTTCAGAGATATTGCGTGGCACGGGCCAGTTCTGTTTAGCTCGGATCTTGGATGGATCACCCTCAGTCCTTCAGAGGAGACGATATAGCCCAGAAAGGTCAGGCTATCCGCCACAAAACTGCACTTCTTGGGATTGGCGAATAACTTCTCTTTCCTTAGTGTGCTGAGAACCTCCTCGAGATGCTGCAAGTGACCTTCCAAAGTAGGGCTGTAAATAAGTATATCATCAAAGTAAATCACAATGAATTTACCAATGTATGGTTGCAGCACATGGTTCATCAGTTTCATAAAAGTACTCGGTGCATTAAAAAATCCGAACGACATCACCAGCCATTCATATAGACCCTCTCTCGTCTTGAAAGCTGTCTTCCATGCGTCTCCAAATTTGATGCGCAACTAATGGTAGCCACTCTTCAAGTCGATTTTGGTGAACACCTTGGCCCCAGTAAGTTGATCCAGCATGTCGTCTAGCCTTAAGATTAGAAATCGATATTTGATGGTGATCCGATTGATAGCTCGGCTGTCTATGCACATGCACCACGAACCGTTCTTCTTTGGAACTAGTAGAGCAGGTACTGCACACGGACTCATGCTCGGACGGATGTATCCCTTGTCCAATAGCTCCTGGACCTGCTGCTGCAACTCATGTTCAGTTGGGCTCATGCGGTGCGTCGGTTTGTTTGGTAGACTCGCCCCAAGAACATGATTGATGTGGTGTAGTATGTCTCTTTCTGGTGGTAATTCTGCAGTCAAGTCTTTAGGGAATACATCAGTAAATTTCTAGAGTATAGGATGTACCAGAGGTGGAATGTCATGCTCAGCTGACTCGCCCTTCTCCACCGGCGTCTATTGCCTCCTTTAAACAGGTGTGCTTTGTCAGAAGGTTGATGCTGGTCTCTGCTTTAGGTTTGGGTAAGTCCTCTTTTTTTATCGGCGCCAGAGTGATCTTCTGATTATCCTTTCAGAAGGTATAGGTATTCCAATGGCCATCATGAATAACACCACGATCATACTACCACGATCTTCCAAGGAGTAGATGACAAGCGTCTATTGCAACAACATCACATCATACCTTGTCATAGTACTTCTGCCCAATAGAGAACGAAATAAGACAGCGACTGTCAACAATTACCTCACTCCCTTTTTGAAACCAAGATAGCTTGTATGGTTGCGGGTGCTTTTCGGTGGCTAGATTCAATTTTGTAACAGCTTCCTGGGAGATGACGTTTTCACAACTTTCACCATCTATAATGACCTTACAGATCTTCTTCTCAATGATGCAGCATATATGAAAAATATTGATCCGTCTTCAATCCTCTTTTTTCTCTCTTTTGGGAACAAGCAGGCTCTTTCGAATAACTAGAGCCTTCCCGCTATCGCCAAATAGTAAGGAGTCATCCTCTTCGTTACCCGTTTCATCATAAACAGGCTCTTGTTCTTCCTCAAATGGTTTTCCTTCTTCAATCAACAGCTATTTCTCAGGATATCCCATGGGCTTTTTACAATTGTTCCGCATGTCCGATCTCACCGCAATTGCAACACTGCAGATTTGATGAACCGGTCGAAGTTGGATTTGAGGATCTTGTATCAGCAATACGAACAGGAGGGTTAGTAGTATTTCGCTGCATATCATCCTGATTTCTTGTCGCTTGATTGCTTCATTGGGCCTGATCAGATCTGGGTATAGGTTTGCATCGCAGCTGATCCTCAGCCACAACAGCTCGATGATACGCCTTTTTGACTGTCCATATGGTGCGAAGCCTCGGGGCGTCTTGGATCTACTATCGTAGACCTCCAAGGTATCGCATGACTATCCACTCCTCGTTCTCCGCCAAATCGTTCCTAGCCACGAGTTGGTAAAACTCTTCTGTGTAATCATCTACGATTTAGGACCTTGTCGCAGGTTCTGTAGGCATTGGTACAAAGATTAAGTATAGTTAAAGGGTAAAAACTGTTTTCTCAGTGCTTTCTTTATCTTCTTCCAATTCTGGATCTTTGATTTGTCTTTGTGCTTCCTAGTTTTCTTCAACTGTTGTCACCATGCAAAAGCTTGGCCAGTCAATTTTAAGGCAACAAGTTTCATCTTTTAATCATCAGGTATCTCTTTGTATTCGAAGATGCACTCGATCTGGTCCAACCAATCAAGGAATACCTCCGTTTGTAGACTGCTTGAATATTCAGGTAACTCTACTCTGATAGAGTCGAACCAATAGGTTGATTGCTCGAACAATTCTCCACGACCCTCTCATCGGCATGTGGGAAGACCCCATGAAAAGGATTTTCGAAATCTGAAAACTCCCCTTTCGATCTGCGATCATCAGGTTCCGCCTCGAATCTTGTATCTCGGATTTCTAACTGCGTAAGAAGCGCAGTCAGATCTACCACTTGTCTCCTCAAATCTTCGCACTCCAACATTAGGTCTCATTCTTGTTGCGTGATTTCTTCATGAGCTGCTGCTTGATTCGTAGGTTAGTTCTTCTTACAATTACCATTCGCTATATGTACTGCAGGAAAGAAGTAACACTCACGGATCTAAAAAGGTCTCTGATATCAACTGACAGAGCCTATAGCACGGTGATCGTTGGGAAAGAAGGATGGAAGACGCACGAAATAAAGAAGGACGGAGAAATGAAGAAGAAACTCTCTTCTCACGAGTTTTGATTCAATAATCTCCAAAATAAAACTGATTACAATAATAGCCAAGGGCCTTATTTATAGTGTAAAAATCCTAACTCAACTAAAAGAAGGAATTTGAAAGGAAATAAAATACTAAACAAATCAAAATACAGACTCTATGTCGGACTAGGAGGCTTGCACACTCCCATAGGCTTATCAGATGATTAAATTAGGTTTCGAAATTCGCAGTGGCGGCAAAGCACTAGTCTTGTAGAGCTCGAAAAGAGCTTTCTAGAAATGGGGTCAACTGAGGTATTCTAACATTAGATGACAAAGTTCTGACCTTTTTACTGAGACTGTGTCAAAACTCTGTAGAAACGGTGATACCTCGGATATATCTTGGATACTTCAGTATATATCTCGGATAGCTCAGTGTATACCTCAGATATCTCAGTGTATACCTCGGATGCATCATGGTTATCTCGGATTAGTCAGTATCCTGGCAAATATAATAGTAGTTGTTATGGTGGTTATCGTGAGTACCTCGGATCAACATTTCGAGCAGAGGACGGTTCAGGTCTTCAAGCTATCATCGGGATCATTTAAGAGAAGAGTCATATGCAGAGCAGAGCAACTTACGCCTAGTCCGCTGCGTGGTCTGCCCGACGCACTCCGTTGCCTCGGCGAGCCAATGCCTTAGCGCGTGGGTTGTCCCTATTATCACGGCCGACTCACTCAATGTGCGTGACAGCTGTCTACTCTGAATGGATAGACTCAGGAGTAACTGACTCCCCTAATCTCACGGGAGCGATTAAGGGCTGAATTATCTCGTCTGCAATGGCATGTTCAACGGTCCTACAATCTCGAAATCGCACAATCTCATAGCTGTTCGACAGTCTTCTATATAAACAACCAAAGCCTCAAGGATCAGCTATGTCAATCAATCCCTTCCTATATCTGTTGCGCTCGATTTGATAGAGGTCGGAGAGAAGACGATTGAGCCTCGCATAGGGATGATGGTGCTGGAGTGACTTGCAAAATAAGTCCAAATTGGAGGTTTTCGCTCGGGCGAGGACCCTCCGACACTCAAGTCAGATTTAAAGAATAATAGGAACAACAACGAGTTCTCTGTAAGGTGGCGAGAGAAGCCAGAGCCCAGCATCTAAAGGTCTTCAGTGACTCTCAGCTGGTGGTGGGGCACATAAAGGGCGAATACGAGGCACGAGAGGAGAATATGAAGAAGTACCTCCAGAAGGTAAAAGATTTAACCTCAGTCTTTTTGAGCTTTGACATTCAACAGGTCTCCAGAGCAGACAATGCTAGGGCAGATGCGCTATCAAAGCTAGCAGTTTTGTTGGCTGCTGATTTGGAGAAAGGAACCTACTTCGAGGTGCTCAAAGCCTCGATCTTAGAAAAGCCTCTCGTTGTCTAGCAAGTTGATGTAGAGTCCTACTGGATCGATTCCCTCCTCAAGTATCTTAAGTCAGGCGAGCTACCTACTGACTGCAAAGAAGCCTGGAGGACAAGGAAACATGCCGCCCATTATGTCTTGCATGATAACAAGCTATACAAGCGGTCGTTCTCTCTGCCTCTCCTCAAATGTCTACATCCATCCGAGGCGGATTATGCGCTACAGGAGGTCCACGAAGGAATCTACGAAAGCCGCTTGGGGGGTAGGTTCTTCTCCTACAAAATCCTTCAACAAGGCTACTATTGGCCCACTATGTAGTAGGATGCAGGTGTCTTCGTCAGAAAATGCGATCGATGCCAGTGGATCTCCAATATTCAGCATCAACCGGCAGCACTTCTAACTCCCATTGGCGTCCCATGGCCATTCGCTTAGTGGGAGATGGACATCCTTGGTCCTTTCCCCCTCGCGTCTGGTCAGCGTAAGTTTCTGTTGGTTGCCATCGACTATTTCACGAAGTGGGTTGAGGCCGAGCCCCTGGCTCGTATATCCGAGACGAAAGTAAAAGATTTTGTTTGAAAATCAATCATCTGCCATTATGGTCTTCCCTGAATATTGATCACAGATAATGGCAGGCAATTAGTGATGTCCGACTTCGTGAATTCTGTAGAGAATATGGAATAGAGCACCATTTTACTTTGATTGGCCATCCGTAGGTGAATGGAGAGGTGGAGGTGACCAACAGAACTCTCCTTCAGGATTTGAAGGCCAGAATAGACTGAACTGGGGGGGTCCTGGGCAGACGAGCTTCATCATGTGCTGTGGGCCTATCGAACCACTCAAAAGCTTCCAACGGATGAGACTCCTTTCAACCTTGCATTCGGCACCGAAGCAGTCATCTCTGTAGAATTCAGGCTCCCATCTCTCAGAGTCGAGGAGTACAATGAAGGTACCAACTCTATATGGCTTCGAGCCAACCTCGACTTGATCGAAGAAAGCAGGGAGCGTGCTGCCGTCAGAATGGCTGCCTATCGTCAGAGGGTGGCCAGATACTACAACGCCCGATTTAAAATTAAGAAATTCTGAGTCGGTGATCTGGTATTGCGGTGAGCTGAAGTTTCATAGCCCATTGAGTAGAAAAAATTGTCATCCAACTGGGAAGGTCCTTATCAGGTGGACGAGGTAGTGCGTCCAAGGACTTATCAGCTCAAGCAACTAGACGGGACTCCATTCCCTAGACCTTGGAACTCTGCCAACCTGCGCGTATATCATCAGTGATGTAATTTTATGTCATTGTATGCTAATACAAATGCTTAGATTGACTAATCCTTGCTTGTTTAAGGATCGTAAATAATTTGAACTTCTTTCGCTGTGAAAAATTTCTCTGATCGAAACTATGTTTAATAGATGAGGGCTAACCATAAGGACCCTCAGTGATTAATGACCAACCCTTGGTGACTTGGAGGCAGGGCTAACTTACAAGACCCCAGAGAGCCCAAGTCGCATGGGAAGCGGAGGGAGACCCTAAGGGATCTCCGGAGGGCTAACCTATAAGACCCTCGATTCACAACTTGACGAGCAAAACATCGATGACTTGGAGGCGGGGCTAACTTACAAGACCCCATTAGAGCTCGAGTCGCACGGGAAGCGGAGGGAGACCTTAAGGGACCTCCGGAGGGCTAACTTATAAGACCCTTAGTCCATGATCGTGAGATGAGCACACGCTGCCTCTCGTGTGAAGACGAGATGAGTACATGCTGCATACGGGCACATGCTGTCTCTCGCATGAAGATAAGAAGCGCACATGTTGCTCCACTCATAAGACGAGCCGAGCACATGCAGCCCCTGCCCCGCAGAGTAGAGCTAAGTTGCTATTTGCAGAACAGGGCCAAGATGTCGCTTATCGAGCAGAATCAACGGTCCCCTGGACTTAGCCACCTTCAATGAGATTCATTCGGGGTAATTTTATCTTGAATCGGAATGAGCTCGTTTAAGTTCCTAAAGTTCGGATCGAAATCATTCTAAAGACCTTAGGTCGAGGTCAGCCTCTGCGCATTAAGTTAAAATACGCAAGCTTGTAGAAAATAAATTTTTATTCATTTTGATATTTACAAGAAGGATGGTGTCTTCAGCGCCACCCTACAAAAAGATATTTATAAGGACAGCGTCTACAGCGCCACCTTACAAAAAAAAATCCTTTAAAAAGGAAAAGGATGACGTTCTCAGCACCACATTACAAAAAAAGAGAAGATCATGCTAGTTCAGAAGATCATGCTGGTCCAGAAGTAGATCTTCGCCAGCCAACGAATCCAGTTCGGAGCTTTCGTCGTCATAGGTGGCAACAACGACCGGATGGTGGACACTCCTCGATTCTTAGCTCAAGGATGAGGAAGCTCAGTCCTTATTTGACTAGGAAACCTCCTCGTCGCTGTTTTCAGGTTAGAAGGAGTGGAGCTCCAAATACGGCATTATCTGCAGCAGGCGGGCCTTGCAGTTCTTGAAACCATCGATAAATCCGCCGGCGGCAATGTCGATGACCTCCCTCCTAAACTCTGCAGAGTCCCGATACTCCTGAATGCAGTGGGCTTGAACGTCAGGAGGAATCCACTCGAACTGGGGGGTGCGATGACCCTTAGGCCTTGGCGGGGACCATGAGGTGGAAGGCACCCAGGGAGAGGAAGATGGACTAGCACTTTTAGCTCTCGCCCTTCTCTAGGCCTCTTTTATAAAGGTCCACCTCTCCTTTACCTTGGCCTTCACCAACGGCAGAGGAGAATGTGGGGGCGATGCCATCACGGCAGAAGGGAAGAGTTTCTGCAAAGGAAGAAGATGGGAGATTGGGTTTATCCGCCTGTTGGTTTCCATTTATATGCACGAGAGCCTACACCAACTGTCAATCGATGGCTTGAGGGGATATAGTTGTCTACCAGCTAATACATGGCGTATCTTCCCACCGTTGGGAATAGATCCCGACGACGCTTCGAGAACTAGAACATAGCTACGTGGCATATTCCTACTGGTCCCATGTCTTTCCCTAGGCGTTATCCTAATGGAAGAGTCAACCGTCGTCATTCCCATGACCGCTAGCATTAAAAAGAGATAGAATGAAAGCACTGTTGGACATTTGCCTAAGATTGGTGCGCTCAAATAATTACTCCAGATCGGCTGGCGTGGGAAGTTATCTCAGATCCGCATGCACACCGCAAATAAAGACAAGGTATGAAAGAAAATCAATTTTATTCATTCCTTCAAAAGTTTTTACAATAACCCTGAGGGGTCCAAGGTACAAAGAGAAAAGAAAACAAAAATCTAAGAAGCCACATCCGGAGCTGAGGCACCTATCGCAGGTTCGTCAGCTGCAGTAGGGTCCCAGACTTCGTATAAAAAGTCCAAATTTAGTTTAGGATATTGAGTGGCGACCCTATCCCAGACTGACTGCCTCCTAAGGTCGTAAGCATCAGTAGCAAATTCGACCTTCTTGTCTTGACACTCCGCTGACGCTCGAAAGTCTGCAATGGCTTTAAGGGCGGCCTTCATTGCCTTCTTTTCGGTTGCCCCCAGCTAAGCTTTAAGCTCCTTTATTAGTCCTTGTAGTCGAGAGTTTTCTTCGACTGCGATCGCAGTCCTCTCGAGCTGAGCCTCAAGCCCCTTTATTTTTCCTAACAAACGAGAGTTCTCCTCGACGGCCCCTTTCAACGCCATCTCAGCATCCTCGGCTCTTCTCTCGATAGCGTCGGCTCTCAGGAGGGCCTCTCCAGCCTCCTTTGCCGCCTTGTTCTTGGCATCCCTAAGCATCTCGACTTCGAGCTGGTACCTTTTTGCCTTAGTTGAGAGGTCGTGGTAGCTCTCAATGTACCTATTTAAATAATGGGAAAGCTGGTAAGAGGCGTTTCTTGTCAGTAAGCATCATAAACATTTATGCAAGATAAATAAAATTGTAGAAGCCCTAACTTACCCGGATGATGCACTCCACAGCTTCTTTCCTCACCTTCTTTCGCGGTACATTCAGTAGTTCGTTTGCGAGTATCTCAGAGAAAAGCTCGCATGCTAGCTTATAGTCCCTCAAGGCCGAGGCCTCAAGCCTCAAACTGGCCGGTGCAGCTCCAAAAATCCTAGGCGCCGCCCCAAAAGTCCCAGCCTCCTTGGCTGGCACATCTTCCGGGGAGAATGCAATAACAGGAGCCGGCAAGCACAAAACTATGTCCTCAAAGGTCTGACTCATTTGGCTTCTGCGATCTCCATCGGAGATCGGAGAAGTCGAGCCGACCATCACCATTTTGAGGTCGCTAGCACGGGGAAGTTCAGGACCTCCTGATCCAGAAGCTGGCAGTGCTGGGGGACTTTCGGTCCTTATGTGGATACTTCGGCCACCTGCAGGCTCAACTGCTCTTTTTCAACGGGCCTTTTTATTTAATTTAACTGATGAGCCCGCATCCTTCTCTGCGACCATCTCTGCGACTAAAGCAAGTCGTCAGCAAAAGCACGATAGAAATCAAAGAGTATGAGACCCTGGGGACGAGCGATACGCACCTCGAGGGGCAACCCAGCTGATGTCGACATTAAACAGCGTCTGGACCGATAGCAGTTCCTTTAGCTCGGGGATCTGGAAGCTGCGCATGATTGCCAACTCCTTTCTCAGACGCTCATTTATGGAAGGCTCTTTTAGTGCAGCCTCTAGAGGTTTGTCCCAAGCGACGAACCCTCAATCTTCATCGGATGTCTGGGAGACAAAGAAGAATTGCGGTTTCCAGCCATGAACGGCGGTGGGGATCTCCGAAAAAGACAGTGGGCGAACGCCTTTCTTCCTTCGCGGCGTCACATACCACCAGTCGCCGGACTCCGGATGCCTTTTGAGGCTGAAGAGGGAGCGGAAGAGCGTGATGCTGGGGTCAATCCCCACCAGTACACATACTGCAGTGAAGCCGCAGATGTATCGCCATAAGTTTGGGACCACTGAGCATGGCGACATCCCTAGATATTGAAGGAGATCCACGAAGAAAGGGTGAAGAGGAAGCCGCACCCCAGTCTGGAAGCACTCGTAAAGACTCATCCGGCCTGGGGGTGGTTGGCAAACTCAATCATCTGGCCCCGGGATTTTCAGTTGAAACGCCGGAGAGATTTGAAACTGCTCATGGAGTAGTATTATATCCCTCTCAGTCAGTTCGGATCAGAACCCCCGCGGTACGAAGTTAGATTCTCTGAAGGCCATTCCTCTCACTCGGAAAGAAAATCGCGAAAGCACAAAATGAAGGGAGAAGAACCTGCGGCAAAGAAGAGAGGACAATATGGAACTTAAAGAGATCTATGTCTGGTTTTGTCTGGGGCTTTAAATAATCTCAGGTTCAGCGGAGCCTTCAAAAGGCACCTCCCATCACGGCATTAATTGCAGGAGGTGTGAATCGACAAGGAGCGAACAGATGCTCAATGCGTGGCAACCCTTGACGAATATAATTTTTGCCGTTGATTTGGTAGTTAATACCAGTGGCAGGCAAATCACATTCTGTGCCATTTTCAAAGAGATGTGCGGTAGTATCTATCGCACGGATGCGATTCAAATTCCTGCCCTTTCAAGGCCTGTGTGATAGATGCAGGTCATATAGTTCGGATCAGAACTTGGCTTATGGTTCGTGTTGCATTTTATTATTTTAATTACATTTAAACTCTCAATTTAGCTCAGAATTTAACCATTATGGTCCAAAATTTACACACACACATCCAAACACCGGATATTAATAAAGGTGAATTTCATTTATTTATATTAAAATAATTACAAAGTTCGGATTGTAGAAGGAAAAGAAAGGAGACACAAGTTATCGCCTCGAAGCACCACCAAGATGGCTTGCTTCAGAACGGCTTCCTTTAGCGCTAGTAACTTTTTCAGTTTGGATGGCCATGCTGATCTTGTTCGCCTCAGTGAAGTAACGAGATGTCCTGGCGAACTTTTCCATGCTATCCGCCGCTATGACAATTAGATTTTCATCTATAACGTCAGCTTGAAGAAATCCAATGCTGTCAGTAGAGAGGTGCGCGTAGACCATTCTTTTGCACCTCTCAAAGCCTGCTGAGAACGTTGTTCTGCAGGCTTGGTTTATAATCTCAGCCCCCTTTTTTGCCAGCCAGCCTGTCTTTCTTTCGGCATGCATGGTCAAGAACTCCTACTCTTTAAATTGGCGTTAGAGGCGATCGTGATTTTCTTTTGCCTCCTTCAGTTCCTTCTTCCAGTGCTCTGCCTCTGGCGAAGCTTCTTAAAGCTCGACGGGTGGCTTCGGAGTCGCCTGAATCTTTTCGAAAGCAGAATCTTCCTCCCTTTGAGGTGTTCTCTTGCTGCAACTTCCCTTTTTTGAGGATTTAGCCCTTTTAGCTGGGTTTCTGCTAGGACTCTTCCGAGAATGAGCCTTAGAGGAAGCATAGTCTCGACTTCTTTTCCCTCTGAGTGTCCTCCTTAGGCGCTTCAGATCATCCCAAGCATGGTGCCAGTCTCTTTCGACCTTACACCTCTACCTCTCAAGGTCTTTAATTCTTCATTCAGCCCTTCTTAACTTGTCATCTCGACGATTGATAATCTCCTGGGTTTCTTGAAGTGCCTCCTCAGAGAAGCCGAGCTCTTTGGCTAGTTCACTATTATTCCTCTTTATCTGCTCTAATTGATACTTCAGCAAATCAACCTCTTCCTTCGCCGCTGCAAGCTCCAATGATGAGGCATCTGAAGTGGCACCGGCAAAGCTAGCCAAGTAGTGTTCCACCTGTGCAAAAAATTCGCAAACAAGCATCAAAATACTGTGCGTTACTAGAGACCAACAGGAAGAGATCAACAAGAAGATCTAAAAATTTTTTACATGCGCGAGTGACCTCAGGGCGCTAGCCATTCGCTCTTGAGCCCTTTGCTCATCCATATATAACTTCTTTGCGGGCGATAAAAAGCTTCTTAGAAAATCCACTGCTGACTGAAGATTCTCCGCCACGGACAGGAGAGAAGACGCCAGTTTCGAGGGGCCTGCTTGAGAAACAGCCGGAGGAAGACATATGGCGGGTGTCACCTGCTCCAGGGATTTTCCGGTTTCTGTTACAGTTGCTAGAACTCCTTCAGGAAGAATAGCTACGTCCTCCGCCTATGTCACCACAGTCGAAACTTTTGCAGGGCTACTAGTTGTTTCCATCGCCTGCGCCCTCTCCATCGGCGTCTCCTCTCTTGCTGAAACCTCTTTCAGTGGGTCTTTCATCACATCCTCCGACGGAGCAACCGTTGGTTCAATAACTAGGGGGTGAATTTCATCCCCTGTTGCTGCTGGAGTCGATCCAGTGGCTGGAGCTTGGGCAAAATCACCCTCTGGAGCTGAAGGACCGACGGATGGGGCCTTGGCCTATTTTTTTCGAGCCAACATCAGTTCGAGTTTCCTCACGAGTTTTGCACTCATCTTGTCTCTGAGAGTCGCAACAAGGGTTTGGAGCAGGAAGGTCTTGCGATTCTCTGACCGAACGCCCAGGAGCCTGATTTAAAAGGGGATTGAAGATGAAGACAAAAAACCGCCACCTAAGAAATTAAATTTTTGAAAAGATCGTCGGCTTTGGGGTTCCATCAATTACGATCATTTGCAACAATCATGCCAAGATGATGCCAGCAGGTTTAAATGTCGGACATTCGCGAAGGCGTGAAAGCGCGCATCCTCAGATCCAAGGTACGACTTCCGGAATACTCTTTTTGTCTGATTCTCAGATTTAAGAATAGGGGGTAGTGTTACGGTGGTTACCGTGAGTACTTCGGATCAGCATTTCGAGTAGAGGATGGCTCAGGTCTTCAAGCTATCACCATGATCACTTACTTAAGAGCAGAGCCATATGCAGCAGAGCTACTTACGCCTAGTCCACTGCGTGGTCTGCCCAGCGCACTCCGTTGCCTTGGCGAGCCTATGCCTTAGCGCGTGGGCTGTCTCTGTTATCACAATTGACTTACTTCATGATGTGCGTGATAGCTGTCCACCCCGAGTGGATAGACTCAGGCGTAACCGACTTCCCTAATCTCGTGAAAGTGATTAAGGGCTGAACTATCTTGCCCGCAATGGTATGTTCAATGGCGCTACAATCTCGGAATCGTACGATCTCATAGTTGTTCGACCAGTTGTTCGACAGTCTTCTATATAAACAACCAAAGTCCCAAGAATCAGGTATGTCAATCAATCCCTCTCACAGAACTCGTTGCTGTTTCTATTATTCTCTGAATCTGACTTGAGCGTCGGAGGGTCCTCGTCAGACGAAAATCTCCGGTTTGGGCTTGTTTTGCAGTTCACTCCAGCACCATCATCCCTGCGCGAGGCTCAGTCGCCTTTTCTCGGATCTCCATCAAATCGAGCAGCAATAGTTGTCAAGTCGAATTCGCACCCTTTCGGGTCCTATCCCTCAGATCCAAGTATCTGGTGGCTATGACATCTGCTTCAAAATGCAACTTGTGGTTGGACCTTGAGTGCTTGCTATACGTGTCTTGGCCTTTATAGTTTTGAAAACTTATTAGAACACCCTCATATCACACCCACTGACCTTTAAAGCCATTCATGTTTTGTATTATTCTGGGAACATGAAACATCAAGTCACATCAGCTTCATTTATCTGAAGTTTTATCACGTTGCATAAAAGTTGTCTTTTCATTTTTACTTGCTGGCTGAAATATAAAACTTGATTGAACTAAAATGTGAAGTTAATTTCCAATTTGAAGACTAAAATGCATTCTTCAATTTTAAATACGGTATGGTACGGACTGGTGCAGGAAACCTTAAGTTAAAATGCCTATCTTTCTTTCTCTTCTCTGTTTATTCCTGTTCTACTGTTTCATCCTCTTGTACTCTCTTTTTCTCTCTCTTTTTGTCATGTTTCCTGTTCATCTTACTAAAGCTTACTAAGTATACTTTACTCTCAATAATGTTTTAACTTTTGTTACAATACTTGATATAGCAAATTAAGATTGAACTCACCACAACAAGCATGTCTTCTTGTTGTTGAAGTGGATGTAATTTTGTGTTTTGGAGGAAAGTTGGATAGATTAGCAACTTTTGGAATCTTATGAAAATCAGAATGCTATACCTTATTTCTTGGACAAAAGGGCTATTTTGGTGGGGTTTAAACAAAGACAAGTACGGGGTATTCTAAGTCTAATGAATCTTTAAAATGTTTTGGTTTTGATAGGCTACCATTATATATGTGTGGTTGTACATTTACTGGTAATTAGTACAGAACTAATAATAATCCAAAAATTAAATGGGATTCCAAGTAATGAAATATTTTTTAAATCTATAATGGCTCTCATGATTTCTAACGCTTTGTAGGATATTTATTTGCCCCTCATCCTTATATGAAGAAAATCATGATAGGAGGTGTCAAATTGCAAAGGTTTAGACACTGAACCTATGTCAGCACTGAAATATGTGAAAAACATTATTTTTAGTTCAAGCGTCATCTCGGAGAAAGCATTGGGGAAATTAGATTTTAGGCATCAAAAAATGGGGAGGCAAAATGCCACTAATAATTTATGTAAGCCTGATAAACTGCATATTAAGTAACCAACCACCAGCTGTATCACAATTCCCCATTTGCTGGCTGACTAGAATTACTTTATAAACCCAGCTTGCTGCAATTACATAAACTATGTGGTCGGTAGAGTATTTTACAGTATTGGCTGGGAACGAGTAGTTGTCACTGGTTCATGATCACAGAAGTTGGGGTTTACGGTGATGGCAAAGATAAATAGGGGAATGGAGATGGTCAGATGGGAAAGTCCCAAGGAGTGACTTAAGGTGGAGGGGGATTTTCCATCATGCTGGATTGTGCTCCTAGCGTGTAAATGCAGTATGTCTGTTTAAAAGCAAGGAGTTTGAGAATTGAAGAAAGCTTGGGACTGTTTTAGAGTTTGAATCTGAAAATAGTGCCGTTTAAGCTGAAAAGTCACCCATCGTGCTTGTATTATTTGGTTTCAGCATGGGCTTACAGTTAGCTAGCGCAGAAATATCTAAAATGTTTTCATGGCTTATGAAGATATGTTGGTAATCTTATCTGATTCAAATAAGTATATAATGGCACTACATATCCTTTTATATTTTTCTTGTTGTATCTAATACATATTAGTGAAAATTCTGCTACCATATTATATATCAAAAGCTCAAGTCAATAATTGATATTAAAGAGCTCTATGTTAAATATATTTTGCAAATGTCATTCAAAAAGTTTGGGGATAACACAAATCAGTAGTCTCTAGATATCACTCGATATTATTGTGCATACTGGTGAAGAATCTATTGTTATGGAGTGGTATTAACTCATGCACAGTTGATACATGTACACATGGCCTCTGATAAGTGGTCTTTGTCATGCTGCAAGTCAACAAACAATATGCACAATATTTTTTTAGACAATAGTGCACAGATAATGTTTGTGAGGGCTTGTATTGCTAGTTCAGAAAAATCAAGCTCATTGTACCTCATGCCAAGATAAGTCAACTTATTCTTACATGCACTTGTGTGTAACAACTACCGACCACTGTCTGAATTGAACTAAACCAACAAGTCTTATCCCATATATATGGGTTGATATTATGGATCAAGACATGATGTAACAAGTTCTTAGAGTACCATATGGTTGATTCTGAGAGCCCATGTGGTTACAACTATCTGGGCATGCAGTGGTGCCAGTTACAGCGAGTAGTATGATTCTTATTGTTTTGCTACGAGTTCATTTCAGTAACTTGTTGGCAAAAAATGTGGTTGCAACAATGACAACAGATTTACATCATATGGGTGGTCTGTGAGCTAGTTACAACCAGCTATTTACATCACAACCACATTTGCTTTAACTATTTAAAGAAGCAACCAACAAACAACTATTGACTGCAATTACTGTAATAGTGTAATTATAGCAACATGCAGTCTTAATTCCCAATTGCAAGCAAAACCCCATTTACCTGCAACCAACCAGACCCTTGGCCTAATGCTTGTTCCTCTTTTAGGTCTTTGGCAAGAGATAAGCATGTTGTGGAACCTAGAGGACATGTGTTGGTTACTCATTTAAGGCTTATGCACTTGGTTTGGATGGGGCTAAAGTGAATTGGATTGACAGGAGTGGATCAGGGTGTGGGGGGGTTGCGGAGGCATAGAAGCCACGGGAGTGGGTGCTTGGGGGGTGCACACACTCCTAGATCCATTAAATCCTATATGTATTAACATGTTTCTCCCCCAAGATTAGCATGCTAAGGTGCAAATTATGTGCTTGAGGCATTGAAGTTTATTTAGTATCCCAAATATGGATTGCCCTCCCCCTGATTTCACTCGCATATTAGTAGGCCCCTCCTAAAATAATGGCCGCAGATAGTTGTACACCAAACCTCTTTTTGGCAACTGCTCTTATCTAATCCAAATAAAGTAAAAGGAAATCTCATCCTTCCTCCCCAGTCCTAATTTAGATTTAAAACTTCTACTTTCATTGCTCAGTCTCGTGCTTTTTCACACACCATATAGGAGTCTTTTCATATTGTACTTACCATATATGATGCAAACTGTTTTTGAAGAAAAAAAATATATGATATGAATTTTATTATAACAGTCTTGATTGATACATTTTTATTATAACGGTCTTGTTTGGGTATATACATCCTTCATTTTATCACTCTTTTACCATATTTCTAGGAGAGCGAAAGTAAAAGAAGTACATTAAGAAGAGTATTTATCAAATAAATTCTAAAGATATATATCCAATTCTTGGTCCTAAACCTTTCTCTTATTTTCTATGTTTCAAAGGTTACACTTTTGTCCATTCTCTTAATTGTATCAATATAATATTATATTTATTTATTTATGTATTTATTCAATTATACTATACAACAGAGTCAGAAAATAATTTTCTTTATTAGTTAAATATGTAATTATCAATGAGGATCCATAAAGCCAACTCCAAATAGATAGGAAAAAGGGCTAGATGGTAATGGTTATAAAAAAAATGGAGTTTTGTTAATTGTAGTGATTGTCCTTGTCCAATTAATCATGTTAAATCTATTAGAATGATTCATCTACCATCTATGGATGTAAATGAGTTGAACACAAGGAAGCCAAGCCTAAATCAAGCTCGGCTCATTTTACAATTGGGACGGGCTTGAGCTTGCTCATCTAATTGAAGTTGACCCTCATTGTTTGCGAGATGACATCACTGCCTTAACATTTCACATTCCTTCTATTATGTTAAGGAGCTGATACATATAATGACATAATACCTATGAGGTTATAAGCCATGATAGAAAGACAAGGGGTATATTTTATATCATGGAGAGACATCCTTATGACATATTCTAATTTTGGAGTTAGCGAGAACTAGTCTCTCCTTAGTCACATTCATGGCAGTTTTTCATTTCTTTTATCCTTGTGCTCATTCACAGTGTTAGGTCAAGCAGATGATTTTATCACCCTCATTTATATTCTCTGTGCTTAATGAGGGATCATTCCCTCTTCAGCCTTCAAACTTGCTGCCTTAACATTAAACTTAATGCTGTATTTGTGGTTGATGCTTGGATCTTTTTCAAGAGTTATGTGTCTGGTAACAATATTGGTGCTTTGCAGGCCTCACCATGACAGGCATGGCATGGCATGCAAACCTACAGAGAATGTAAGTGACTGAAATTTGTTTGACCTCTCCTAGACTCCTAGTTAATAAACTGAGGTGCCTCTACCAGCTACCTGTAGACTGTGGATATCAAGAAGGTAGTTGGTTGAAAAAGAAATGGTAGAAGAGAACATGCTCAACTAGCAAGAGCCACAGACACCATCATACAGACCATATGTTTGCAATAGCATCATAGCCATGGTATGCCGCACCAATCTATATTGATGCGTATTCATACCATACCATACGGGTACTGAATTAGTACATGGTATGGATGGGGTGCGGTATTGAGTATTGGTATGCTAAACTGACCGCATACCAAGCATACAAACACTATACCAAGATGGTACCAATACTAAGTCTAGTCCAAGAATTTGAAGCTTGCTAACAACACATTGGATACGCCTGAGCAATGGATAAATTGCATGGTTAATTGCTCTCTTTCCTTAGGAGGCTTTTCCTTTTGCCTTTGATATTGTCGTAAAAGAGCTTGAATAATCCTTAGTTCTTAATATAAGCAGCCATCTAATGAGAGTCGGGTTTGCTGTCTCGGTAACAGAACCTGTACTAGTACCATTCTATTATAGTATTGCTATACAGTACTGTACAAGATGGCGAGGCATACCAAGTATTGTTATAGTATGAGATTGTGTATTGGTATGGTACCGACCGGTATGGCAAACTTTGAAAGAGATATTTTGAAAGGACACTAGATAAAAGGAAAACTAATGGTCTCGACTTCCACTCTCTAAGTGCAGTTTTACAATCCTAGTTTTGACCTTTAGAACTTTTAAGATAGAAAATCACCGTGGTGATTACATGTGTGCGCATTAGGATGCATTTTTGCATATTCTTGTTTTAGCTTCTCAATGGAGTTTATGAAAAGTTGATATTTGTCCAAGCTGGACATGTATTTGCTCTTCAGATAAGAAAGAGAAATCTAGTTAAATGCCATGTTGAGATTTCTGTCATCTTATTGTTCAATGCCTTCATCCTTATGCAAAATGACCACTTAGTACTTAACCCACTCAATCAACCATCTCAAGCAACTTATTATCCTATGACATTCGTTAGAGAGGACATTGAACCATGAGTATGGCCCTTCAAATTGGCTTAAACCATAGTATCACTGGTTAGAAGTATTACTAAAAAAGTGCATCTAGTGCCTGAGGTTCCTCTCACTATGAGATTTTGAGAGGGTTAGATGTACGCAGCCTTATCCCTGTTTTGGAGAGGCCATTTCCATGTTTTGAACCCATAATACTTGGGTCACAATGGAACAACCTTTCCACTGTGCTAAGGCCCACCCTCTGGTAACAACTACCATATAGATATAATTTGACAATTTTTAACCTTACATTCACCTCCTTGAAGCATGCAAGTACTTTAGTGCTCTAGATACACCTTTTATAAAAAAATGAGAGCGTAATATTGATATGTGTTAAGTCCACTAGTGTCTTGCATGTGCCGTGCATGTCCTTTTAAGAAAACTGGGAGAAAGAAATATGGGAGTGAACAGAAAAGGTTTTCCTTTTCCTTTCTGTTTCTTAAAGTATAGACCTGCAGCTTCACTATTTTAGCCTTCAAGAATCCAGCTCCATGTGCCCAACTCCCAGCATTTCATTATATATAGCAGATGAGGCAGAAAATAGAAGGCTTAAAGAGTCAAGATGGGCGCTGCATTCTTGTCACCATCTCTCCACTTTCAGACCATTGTTCATCTTCTATGTCTGTATTCTAGACCTTTTCCCAGTTTACCGAATGTGTCACTTTTTTGATTGAAATTTCAAGAAAAGTCTCAACATGTAATGTATACCATGGGCAGCATTTTCAGCATAATTTCCATTATGGGAAGCAGCCTGCAGAAGATATGCCACTAAATTCAAAAAGCTTTTATATCAACTAATTATTGTGCATGATATCTTATAAAATGCCATTTATGAAAGGAAAATAAGAGTAGCATCCCAAATAGAGTGTTTTTATTTATTAGTAAGTATAAATCAAAATAGTTTCTGATGCAGGATGGTCTAACATCCTATATGTTATACACCAATGCAGCACACAAGATGTCAAACTTATCCTACATGTTGTTATATCTTAGATACGGCAGGCAAAACGGTTTGCAAAATAAAATTAAACGAGTAATTTTTTTAATAAAATTAATTTTAATAAAGGAACAGCGTTTGAAGAAAATAATAAAGTAAAGAAATTAGATCAGATAAGAAATTATACTACATGACATCCAATGAGCACGCAATTAAGCTATTATGATTAATCGAATTGACTCACAATTTGTCCGTAATAATCTCCTAGCTAGGCTTGTAGATGTCCACATAATCAAGTTCTGCCCAATAGTCATGATCAGGTACCTTGCAGAAAGGGAAATGACTGAATTAAATTCCTGAAAATTTTAGGAAAGAAGTAATACTATGATTTTTCCAAGAAAAAAAAATAGAAATTAAACTATCCTACGATCCCAGCCTTTATTACCATTTAAAAAAAAATAATGGAATTAAAATGCTACTAGTTGGCTTTAGGCTGAAATTGGCCTAGATTGCTGGCACGGTGGCTGGTCGGATGTCTCAGGCAGTACATGCAAGGAGATGGAAAAGGAGATCTTCGTCTTCAATCTCTGTCTTCTTCCCACTTCTTGAACTCTTCCTAACTTTCTCAAATCTCAGCTAAATCTCATAGGTAGTAGTCAAAATTTGTAGAAACGGAGGCGGATACACATCTAAAGAAACATGGAACTTTGGATCACCAGAACCGGTAACACTTTGGGAAAGAAAAGATTTCACTACAACTCTTTTAGCAAAATTTGAACTTTATTCACTAATCATTCTGTCCTTTAACCAAAGCCTTGTGGGCTATTTATATACATTCGAGAATAACAGAAAATATTTCAAACAAAGAGATTTTTCTAAAAAAAGAGAAGACGATAAGATAAGATTCTCCTATTTTTTTATACATTCGAGAATAACAGAAAATATTTCAAACAAAGAGATTTTTCTAAAAAAAGAGAAGACGATAGGATAAGATCCTCCTAACAGAAAGATAGGATAAGACCCTCCTAACAGAGGATAGGATAAGATCCTCCTATTAGAAAGATAGCGGATAAAATCTTTCAAAACAGAAAAATTCAGAATAAATCTAGTCTTTAGATCCATATAGTCGATTCGGGTGCCGATTTGTGCTGTCTTTGTTGATAGACCCAAAACTCGAACGTGGGCGTAGGTCGGGCTTGGTCTGCATCATCTCTCTGACTTGGAAAAATCCGACTGGCAGATTATGGCTGATGTAATCCTCATAGATCTGAAGCAATGTCTCTAAGCACGTGTTTAGATATCCATGTCACTTCTTCATCAGGTCGGAATGCCCATTTCACTAGAAAGCTGTGCGAATCACTTGATCGTTTAATAACAACTCGGTCGTTGAGAACCTATTCAATTTCCTCTTTCTTTCTTGGAATATTAGGTATTGGTGGAAGTGGAACTGGAAGTGGTGGTAGAGGTATACTTGTGGAAATGGAACTGTTGATGAAAAGAGGTTCATGATAGTGGCTAAGGTCCTTGACATTGACTGTTGAGCTAAAACCAACATCAGCGGATAAATCCAAGACATAAGCATTTGGATTCAGTCGCTTCAAGATCTTGAATGGACCCAAATTTTTCGCATGTTGCTCTTTTGCGGTATCCGTGTGAAATCATTCTAGTTGAACCCTTACCATAACCATATCTCCTTTAAAAATCCCTTCACGCTGACGTTCATTTGCTTTCTTTGGATAAACCTCAGTTTTTAAAATGATTGCTCGTCTTATTTTATAATGCAAGTCTTTTATATGCGGAACAAATGCTTCGGCATGTTGGCTTGACCTATAGTCTATAGGTAATGGAATTAGGTCCCTAGGGTTGTAACCAGTGACAATCTCAAACGAACTCATCCCTGTGGTGCGATTAACTGAGTTGTTTTAGGTAAATTCGGCCATAGATAAAATGCTATCCCAATTTTTAGTATGATCACCTATTAGGCAACACAATAAATCACCTACCTAGGCTTCGATTGACAACCTTGGTCTGGCCATCTGTTTGTGGGTGATATGGCAAAGAAAATTGCAATTTAGTCTTCATTAGTTTTCATATTGTTGTCCAAAAGTAACTCACAAATTGCACATCCCTATCACGCACAATAGTCTTGGATAATCCATGCAATTTTATGACCTGGTCAACAAAAAGTTTTGCTATATGGGTGGAGTCAGAAGTCTTCCTACATTATATTAAATGTGCCATCTTAGAAAACCTATCGACCACCATTAGAATCGAGTCGTGACCTCGAATATTCTTAGGAAGTCCTAAAACAAAGTCCATGCTCAAATCTTACCATGGGGCATGAGGTATGGGCAAAGGTGCATACAAACCAGTATTCTTTCGCTTGCCTTTCGCAGTTTGACATCTACCACATTGAGCAACAACACGTGCAACATCCCGCTTAAGGCTTGGTGTAAAGAAACGGTCTTCTAGCAAAAAAATAGTTTTATCTTTACCAAAATGTCCCGCTAAACTTTCAGAATGCAACTCCCAAATCACAAACTCTCTCAATGAACTTTGGAGAATGCACAAGCATCTATCCTTAAATAAATATCCATCATGAATAACAAAATCAGGGTTGTTACGCTGTCCATCTAGAAGGCTTTTATGAGTTTCACTGAAATCTAGACATGTTGGATAATCGTCTTTGACTTGATCAAACCTTATAACTTGTGCTCCTACAGCATGCAAAATCATAACAACATGACTAAGGACATCAATAGCTCTATTCTCGACTCCAGCAAGGTGTTTAAGAACATATGTGTATTCCTCAAGAAACACGACCCACTTGGCATGTCATGAATTCAATTTCTTTTGTGACTTAAGATAGCTAAGGGCTGGATGGTTTGAAAGTAAAACAAACTCTTTATGTAACAAATAAAGTCGCTAATATCGTAGGGCCTATACAACCGCATATAATTCCTTATTATAGGTGGAGTACTTCATCTTTGCCTCATTTAGCTTTTCACTAAAATAAGCAATCGAGTGGCCTTCTTGACTTATTAAGACTCCACCTATTTCTACTCCAGATGCATCATAAGAAATTTCAAAGATCTTGTCAAAATCGGGCAGCCTCAAAATAGGTGGACTAGACATATGCTCTTTAATTTCATTAAATGCTTCATTCGCAATCTTAGTCCACTTGAATTCTCCTTTTTTCATACAGCTTGTAATCGGAGCTATAATTGTACTAAAACCTCTAATGAATCTTTGATAAAAAGTCACTAACCTATGGAAACTTCTAACGTCATAAATGTTCTGGGGTTGGGGCCAGTCTTGGATTGCTTTGACCTTATCAGGATCGACCGACACTCCATCCATAGATACCACGAAGTCTAAAGAAACAAACCTTAGGTTGCATGAAGGCATACTTCTTGGTGTTAATGTAAAGTTTGTCTCTCCTAAGAATGTCTAAAACCTGCCTAAGATGACTTAGATGTTCGTCCTCAGTCTTACTATAAATCAGAATATCGTCGAAATAGATCATGAGGAACTTTCCTATGAAAGGTCGAAGTACTTGATTCATGATACGCATGAATGTACTTGGAGCGTTTGTCAAATCAAACGGCATGACTAACTACTTGTATAAACCTTCATCTTAAAAGCAGTCTTCCATTCATCTCTTGTCCTAATCCTTATCTGGTGATATCCGTTTCTAAGGTCAATTTTTGTAAAAATCGCTGATCCAGCCATCATATTAAGTATATCATCCAATCGAGAGATTGAAAACCTATACTTAATAGTGATCTTGTTGATGGCTCGACTATCGATACACATTCATCAAGTTCCGTCCTTAGAGTAAGAAGTGTTGGAACAGCACAAGGGCTCATATTCTCCCTAATGAAATCTTTTTTAATCAAGTCATCTATCTGACGTTTCAACTGACCATGCTTCTTAGGATTCATCCTATAATGTGGCAAGTTTGGCAATGACGATCCAGGTATTAAATCTATCACGTGTTGAAGATCTCTCATGGGTGGAAGGTCATCAGATAACTCGTTTGGGGTCAAATCAAAATAGTCAGACAATAGATTTCGAAGGTTCAAGGTCAGCTCAGGGTCAAAGGAAGGCTCCTCCACCTCTCGGACGACTAGAGAGTAGACAACTCCAGATCCGGCTTCCTGATAGAATTGCTTCTGGTTTAGGATGTGAAGCGGTTTGGTCTGCTCGACCTTAGTGATGCTCAACATGTTCTTCTTAGACACAGTTGGTCCCTTAGGTGCACTTGGTTGGCTAGATGGATACTGAATCGGCTTAGTTTTGTGAGGTCCCAACCAATATCATGGGTGACGGCTATAATGTGTAGCATCATAGTAGTACAACCACGGTCGTCCCAAAAGAATGTGTGCATCCATCGGGAGAACATCACATCACACTTGATCTCTATATATGGTAAAGTTAAGTGGGATCAAACATCGCTTTGTGATAGGTATCGTGTCTTATCTACCCAAGCAACTCTAAAAGGATTCGGATGTGGTTCAGGGGTCAGCTTCATCCGGTCGAGGACTGTTTTGGCAACCACATTCATGCAGCTACCACCGTCGATGACCATCTTGCACACCTTATCCCCGCATTTAGTGCAAGTGTGGAAGATAGTAGTGCGTCGCTAGTCATCTTCATTCTTTTTAGTGGTAAGGATACAACGGACGACTTGCAAAGGAACAATTCGTCAGGATTATCTACATGTGTGCTTATCCTCGTCACTAGGAAACTCTTCAATCTCATACACTACTTCCTCAAGGTCATCCTCATTGTTTTTCATCATTAAGTTACGCTTTTGAGGACACTTATTTGAGTAATGACCCATCCTCTTACGGTTCAAATACTTCACTCAGAAAAGTTCTGGCTTGGCTCCATCAACTAAAGATCTTCCATTAGGATCTCAGTTAGGTTGTTGGAGGGCATGATGGACTTAGTAGTGTTTTGGCTCTTATCGGTCCATTTTCTAGTGCTCGACTCTCTGATTTGGTAACCGAACCATCTAGTAGGAGGTTTGAGATAATGCATATACTCGAGTGCTAGTTGGAACATATCCTCTATAGTGGTGACTCGATGGGGTGTGATCTCTTTCTGGATTTCCTCACGTAGACTTCTCCTAAATCGGGCTAAGGTCACATCCTCTTCTTCTTGGACATTGCACCTAATAGAAATCTCATTAAACTTTTGCATGTAATCAGCTACGGTTATCAAACCCTAACATAATGACAACATCTGTTCTATCTGAAGTTGCCTATGGATTGATGGTAAATACTTTTCACTCAACTGGGCCTTCATTTCATCCCACAATGTGATTGGTGCTTGTCTAAACCTAGCCAACTATTGCTCAACACTCATCCAGTATTGTTTGGCTGCTCCTGCAAGTTTCATTTAGGTAAAATAAATACGACGGTCATCGGACATATTGTATTAATCACAGAATCGATCCATGTCAGTTAGCCAATCGGTGAAAGTCTTAGAGTCAAATCTACCTCAATTTTAACTTTCTTGGTAATGTCGTCAATTGGTTGGAAGTTGAACCTAAAAGGGTTAGGTTGGCTTTCATTGCCTGATGCTCTAAGAGTTGTTCTGACGGGAGTAGCATTGGGGTTTACAGTGTTATCTGTGGTCTGACTAGTCTTAAGGGTGGTCACACGACTTTCTATGTCATCTAATTTAGTCTTCAAGGCGGTCAATTATTGTAAAATTTGATCCATTGTTGTGGGATCAAAAGACATCGGTACAGGATGATAAATTTTATCACTCCTAAGGATCAAGCACTGACCTATGGCTCTGATACCAAATCTGATACGGAACGATCTAAAATCCTATATGCTATAAACCAATGTAGTGCACAAGATGTCAAACCTATCCTACGGGTTGCTATACTTTAGATATGGCAGGTGTTGGGTATAAAATACCCCTCGACCGAAGTTTGTAAAAGACCGACTCTTTCAGGACTTTTTCGGCTTCCGACCTTATGTGGCGTCTCTCTGAACCCCCTCGACCGTCCGAACATCTCCGACAATGAGCTTCTCCATTCATCTATCGGGCCGCTCCAAGGGCTCTCTGGGCCTCACTATCAGTCGATCTTCTACAGTGATCGACTATTCTCTGAATCCCTTTCGGACTTCTTTCGGCCGCGGACAACTCTACTCCGAACTTCTTCCGGACTTTGTCAATATCCGAGCTTCTCCGACAGCGAGATTTCTACAGTAATCGGACTCCATCCAAGTTTCTACGGCGGTCGACCGTCTTCCGGATTCTAACCGAGCTCTTGCAAGAGCCGAACTCCTACTGCAGGCGGTCTACTCTGGATATCTACTGTAAGCGAATTCCATTCGAGCCTCTACTGTAAACGAATTTTTTCCGAACTTCTATTATAGGCAGACTTTAGTCGAGCTCCTACAGTGGACGGATCCCAGACGAGCTTCTACGACGGGATAGGATCCACCGGCCAGGTCACACTCCGAGCTCCCACGACAACCGATCTTCGACCGAGCTTCTACAATAAGCGGTCTCCTTTCAGCTTTCTACAAGAATCAGACTCCGTCCGAACTTCCATAGCGG
The DNA here is from genome assembly GCF_000442705.2 of Elaeis guineensis. Taxonomy (NCBI): domain Eukaryota; kingdom Viridiplantae; phylum Streptophyta; class Magnoliopsida; order Arecales; family Arecaceae; genus Elaeis; species Elaeis guineensis. The sequence goes on from NC_025993.2 coordinate 56,208,282, forward strand.
ATGGATATCGGACGAGCTTCTACAACGGACGGGCTCCAGCAGCTGGATTTCTATAACGGCCGATCGCCTCCGGTGTCTGCCGAACCTCCCCAGCCATCAGCCTTCAATAGCGTCAGCCGGATTTCCACAATGCCATCCAGACTTCCACAGGATCTCCAGACTCCTCCAACGGACGAACCTCCCCAGCGCCATCCGAAGTCCACCGTCGGTCGACCCTCCGCCAGATTCTTCATGAAACTGGACTTCTCCGATGGATAATCTTCAGACGAGCTTCCACATCAGGCAAATCCCAGACGGACTTCTCTAGCAATCGGACTCCTATCGGACTTCACCAACAGAAAGTCTCCATCCGAGCTTCTACAACAGATGACTCCCGCCTGTAGCATCAGCGCCCGAGGAATCCGACAACAGTAGACTCGTCAGCAACCTAGGAAACATCCGAGCTTCTCCTAGATCGACGGGACAGAGAGCCATTCCGCTCCATCAGACATCCCAGCCGAGCTCCAGCCGACAGATCCGAACTCTTCGGTAAGTCACGACAATGGCCACTACCCTACTCCACTTTGCAACGGATTTCGCGTGGCTCCATCACTCTCTGGCAAGTCGTGACAACGGACACCACTCTACTCTCTGGGCTCCACCACTCTCTGGCAAGTCGCGACAACGGACATCACTCCACTCTCCGTAACAAACTCTACGTGACCCTGAACGACCCCTGACGCCACTACTCTCCGTAACAAACTCCGCGCGGCTCTGGACGGCTCACTATCAGGCGATTACAAATGTCACTGTCAATCAGTTACGCTCTTCGTCTATAAAAAGGAACCCCCAGATACGTTCTTCTCTAAGCTCTAAATTATATCTCAAAACTCTGCTAAAATTTTCACTCGAGCACTCCATTTCTGTTGAAGCAGAGTACTGACTTGAGCGTCGGAAGGTCTTGCCGGAGCACCCCCAACTTCGGTTTAGACTTCCCTTGCAGGTCTCGGCGACGGCCGCGGTCATCTCAACTCCAGCAACTCCATCTTCGGCAGAATTCTGCACCAACAGAATTGGTGCTAGAGGAAGGGGTGTGTCTTCGCAGTACCTTTGTTCTTAAAGGAGTGCTCAACGGGACTACCTTCGATCATCTTCTCCGACATCCTCTTATCCTTCTCCTACTAGATCTCCACCTGATGCCTTCCCGAAAGGCATCTACCAGGCGATCCATGGTCTCTGCGGTCAGATCTCAGGCTCCGGCCTCGCCTCCAGTTTTCTAGGCTCCTTCGGTAACGGTGGTCGGCATGGAGCAGTTCGACCTGCTGGTTCAGCAGGTCAGAGGCCTCACCGAAGCAGTGCAGGCCATGCAGCAGCAGCAGCAACAGCCACAGGCGTCAGTGCGGTTGGAAAGAGCATCGCCGGAGTTTCAAAATCCGACAGTAGGGCGGGCCACTTGGGCCAGTCGTCCTGTCTTCCCCGAAAAGGGGAATCCGAGGGTGGAGAGCCCTCAGTCTGATCACGATTCCACTCCCGGAGGATCCCTACCTCCACTCTGCCAGAAGATCCTCGAGACTCGCAGTCGAGAGGACCTCCTGGATCGAAGGCTCCAGGAGATGAACCGGCGGATCGAAGAGCTCCGCCACGCTCCCCCTGCTTATGGTGAGGACATCTGTACTGACCCTCCTTTCTCTCAAATGATCATGCAGGAATCGATCCCGCCAAACTTCAAGCTCCCCCAATTCGAAAGCTACGACAGGATCTCGGATCCGGTTGACCACCTGGAGGCCTTTCAGACAATGATGCTGCTCCATGGTGCGCCAGACGCCATCCTGTGCTGAGCTTTTCCATCTACCTTGAAGGGAGCAGCAAGGAACTGGTACTCGACGCTGAAGCCGGGTACTATCTTCTCCTTTGATCAGATGAGCCACCAGTTTGCAGCTCATTTTGTTAGCAGTCGGCGTGCCTGGAGAGGTTCGGAGTCCTTTATCAACATCAAGCAGAAGGAGAGAGAATCCATTCGAACTTACGTCGCCGCGTTGGAGGTTCGAAACTTGGACCAATCGGTCGCGATGGCCGCCCTGAAGGGCGGTCTTCAAAAGAACGATCTTTTATTTTCTTTGGAAAAGAAATGTCACGTCCCCGATCCGAGATTGTGAATCGAGGGTCATGGCAACCGCCGTATACTCATAGAAAACTCTTTCCATAAGCATGCAAGGCATCTTATCATGCTATCCTAAAACAACAGTGGAATAATTATTCAATAATTTAAATCCAAAACATAACGATCTAAATTTCTTCTTTAATATCTTAATAAATTCAACAATGATTCATAGGCTTTACATCAAATTCAATAAGCCTTTCAACCTAAAATAAAAGTATGGAGATTCTGCTTCTGATCACTCTTTCATTTATATCTTGTATCATCTTAATTCCTCAATATCTGTAAAAACAGTAAAATAGAAGGTAATGAGCTAGACAGCCCAGTAAGCAATGATCACTTCTTAACAGATTTCATCAGGCATTTAAGTAAATAATCATTTATAAAAAATAAATATATAGAGTTCATCAATTTGAAATCAATTTCAATTATGCAACGTAATTCATGTCAAATTTATTTCTTTTTCGAAAATTCAAGTTTCTTTCCAGATTTCAATTTCTTTCATTCTTCAATTCTTTTCGTCAACCATGAGCTATGACCATATTTTTCCTGTGGCAGGGTCATAACACCGCGTATCTTCTTGCGGTGAGCTGCGAATCATTTGGCAGCAAAGTCCTTCGGAACCGCTGGTCTCTCTGGCGGTTTGTCGCTGGTTTTTCTGGCGACATGAACCCTCAGGACAAATCAAATGCCAACGTATATGCCCCCATTGGCAGGGTCCTTTATATAGTCAGGTTGTCAATTCATAATATTTTTTATATCATAATTCTTCATAAATCATATTTCATATTCTAATTTCGATAATAAAATATATAATCATGTAGTATCGAAATCAATCAATATAATGCATCATGGAATCAATATGTTCAATCATGCTTCATCATAACATTTCAAATAAGATATTTTCATAACAAAATACCATTCACCCAATTCATGCATCGTTTCACAAATCATGTCAGAAAAATACATTATAATTTGCCGATAAATCTAGAAAAAATGAAACATTACTTACCTCGAATGCATTCCAATAAATCCACATAATTCTATAAATTTTCTTCCAAAAATTCTGTTCGTAGATCATATTGCGATATCCCATGATCAAACATCCACAATCCTATACAGAATCAATTTCAATAATTAGAAAGAATACGAATACCATATTTCAACGGTTTGGATTGGGTCCGATCATCTAATTTCATCTAATCAAAATCTAATTAGGACCTAAACAATCCAAAGTTTGACTATCAGATCAAATCGGATTCGAAGTGATAGGACCGAGGTTTCTTCATCGATTTCATAAAATCAAGTGGAGAGAGAAAATTAAAGGAGAGAGAATTCATGAGGTACAATTCGAATTGATCAGGTAACACAATCCAACATTACGATTGGTCCAATATCTCGATTGGTGAAATCAACATGATCAAATCAAGTCATGGCTAGATCGAAATCATGGATGATCAAATCTAAAGATTCATAGTCTGATCAAAGTGGGTGCCAGTACGCTGTCTAACAATCATGGATCAGGATTCTTCATTAGAATCAGATCAGGACTATTAAAAAAAATTTCTTCATTCACTAATCTTTTTAGAAAGAGAATCAATCAAGAGAGAATATTTTAGAGAAAATTTTAGAAAGAGAAAATTCATTTTGGACTCCTCAGACGATATGATTCAACAAATCCGATCGATCAGATCAAATCATGCTAAGATTATCATGTGGATAATTTAATAAAATTATAGAAATTAAAATCTTAAAAATACCTAATCTGATCAAAGTGGGTGTCGGTGTACCGTCCGACGATCACAGATCAAAAATTCATCACGAGGATCATTTAAATTCATCATCATTCTTCTCAAAATTCTAGAAATCTTAGGAGAGAAATAACTTAGAGAGAGGATTTTAGAGAGAGAAAGTAGAGAGAGAAAGTCCAATTCTAGAGAGAGAAAATACTAGTTCAGGCTGAAGAAAGAGAGGGAAGAGAGAAACTCTCTTTCTCATATTTTATTATTTATATCATTATTTATTAATTAATTTATTTTATTTATTTTTCTTTTTTTTCTTCACGAAAAAGAGAGGAGAAAATCCTATTTATTATTATAATATTATTATTATTTTATTTTTTTCTTTTTTTTTCTTTTTTTTCCTTTTTTTTCTTTTCTTTTCTTTTTCTTTTCTTTTTCTTTTCTTTTCTTTTTCTTTTCTTTTTCTTCTTCTTTTCTTTTTCTTTTCTTTTCCTTTTTCCCGTGGGTTCCTTTGGGTCGAAACAGGGGATCTCACAATCCCCTGTTGGTTGGCCGACCGATGGTGCAACCGATGTGGGGCGGCCGTCGGCAGGAGGGGGGCGACCCAACGACACTAGGAGGGCCAAACCGGTGGTCGGTGGTGACCACCGGCGTCGGAAATCAAAGAAAAATGGCAAAATAAAGGTTTCTTCCGCAACAAAATCCGGCGACTCCGGTCGCCGGCGAGCGTACACACAGGCATGGAAAGGAAAGGGGAGAAGAGAGGAAGGGGAGGAGGCTTACCTCCGATGCCGGCGAGGCTTTTCCGGCGAGCAATTTGGACGGCACAGGGACGGGTCTCCGTGAGGATTTTTCGGCGATCTCTGCCATTTTGCCTCGGGATTTCTCGATGAGAGGAAGAGAGGAGGGTTCTCCTCCTTAAATAGAGCCGGAGGGAGCTCTTTTCCGACTCTGATTGGGAGCCAGCGAGAGGAGGAAGAAGACTCCCTTCGGGAGTTCTCCTCTGTTTTTTTTTTTTTTTTTTTTTGTTTGGGCTTTGGTGGGCTGGGATTCTTACTTGGGCCGGGCCATCACATTCTTCCCCTCTAAAAAAAATTTCGTCCTCGAAATTTTTTCTTGCTTGAGTCTTCATAGTTTCTTATTTGAATCTCATCCACAAGTATTTCAATATTCTAATTCTTGATATAAAATTCATTCTTAAATCATTTTATAAGAAAAAATCAATACATCAAATATTGATCTGGAACGGAATCATTCATTTTCTTATTTATCAAGATCAACATCTCAAAGATTTTCAATGTTTCAAGATTTCAAAATTATGATCTCATTTCTTATAAAAATCATGTTCAATATCTCACAACTCAAATTAAAATTAAATCCATCTCTTGTAGGTAGAAGAAAATCAATGTCTCTATTCTTGCATAAGAACTTCATTCATCATCATCATTCATTCATTTTTTTTTTTAATATATTATCCACTCTTAATTTCAACCCATCATAAGATAGGAAAAACATATTTATGTGAATCATATGATGACATCCTAATCAATCAAAATTTAAAAATATTTTCTCTTATTCGTACTTTCAAAGGTTGAAGATTTATCATTTCAATCTCATTCTCGAACTTTTGATATTTTATTTCTCGATGCAACTTCATCATTAAGTCATTTCATAAAGATCAATATCACCATTGTTAATTGAATCAATATCACTATTTCTAGTCATCGAAATTTTCTTACTCAAACCCTCAAACTCTTAAATATTTTAATTCTTGAAGCAAATTTTATCATCAAGTCATTCCATAATAAAAATCAATAACTCAAAAATTGATCTAAATCAAAATTATATTTTTCTTACATCAAAATCAATGTCTCTATTTTAAGTAAGTATATCAATTTTTTTTATCTAAATATTGACAACTCTTAATTAATCGATTCATTATCAAATTAAATTATAAATAACTCCAATCCATCTTTTGTAGAACAATCGTCAATATCAATAGATAACCTCAATCTTTTCTATTCAGTCAGAGAAATAATAATGATCAAAAGAGTTCAAACTTCAAATTTTATTATACCCTGGAGATAAATATTTGAGTATAATAATCTAAGATCAAAATCATTATTCAAAAAATAATCTCAAATTCTTTCTAATAAATAGAGAATTATAAAATTCAATTCTAGGATAGAGAAAATTTATTTCTAAATATTCTAAATCTAAAATAAAAAATCAAGGGTCCACTCATCCTAAAATTAGGATACTAAATATTTTTTTTTTTAGCATAGTAGGTGGAAGCACTACTTTAAAAAATAATATTAGGATATCTAAAATAATTCAAAATTTTTAAAATATTATTCTTTCTAATATCAATAAATTTTTTGTATCAAACTATATCATCTATCATAATTTTTTAACTTAAAGGGTCAACATTCCTGACTTACTCAAAGTAATCCAGATTATCATGTTTCCGCTGCGCACTCTGATCTAACAATCAAAATTTCTTAGGTTCATCAAAAAAAAGTTTAATCAAATTATTTTTTTATCTTATCAATAGAAAAGATCTAAAATTTTAAATTTCAATTGAAGTCAAAAATTAACTTTCGATTCTCATTCATACTTTTACTGGTATACAATAATCTTGATTAACCCTTGAGTCCAATATCATATTTAAACCATCATATAGATTTACTATAATCAATATGAATCAAATCTTAATTCTCATATCAATTCAATTCGATAATTTTCAAACCAAAAATCCTTTTAAGTCAAATTAATGAAGAAAAAAAATCCTTCCATGCTCCACCAAATTTGGACATAATCAAAATATATAAGAATTTCAAATCATTATTTTTTTTTCTAAAATTTTTATAATCAAAATCTTTAATATCTATCACGTATCTTTTCACAACGATCATACAAGCCTCAAAAATCAAATCTCTATTTAATAGTAGATTCAATTAGGGACCTCGTTAACAAAAACAAAGGAACTCCATATCAATTTCTAAATTCAAAATTTTTAAATTGTAAATTCACATGGGTCCCTTAATCTGAAATAAATATAAATCAGATCTTTTATCTTAATCTGAAGATATCGATTTTTCATTAACAATCTCAACAATAATATCAGAAAATCTCTTGATCAACTTAGATATGAAATTTTTAAATTAAAATTTCATACACATCATGTAGTCTCCAAGAGACATAATAAGATCCATTATCTAGATCTAAGGATGATGATTAAAGATTCCAATACGATGAATATTCTACAACCTCATAATCGATTTCATCAATAAGAAATAGGTTTCTTTGCAATATCCTCAAATATACATTCATCCTAATATGCCACTTTATATATAATCCACATACCAAATTTAATTTCGATAAATATTCCAATCAAGCATTATCTTGCCAATAATAGTTAACTTCTCAACTAGAAGTAATATCATAGTATTATTCTCACATCGAATTTGAACTTACGATTGACTTGAATAACCAATGATCAAATTAATAACCATAATGCATAATAAAATTTTATGTCAATCCTTTTGTAATTACTTTCAATCAAAATCTAACTAATCATATAATGATCAATAGATCATCCATCATATTTCAAACTCCATATGTCATAATCTCTTGCGATCTTTTTATACATAATCTCAATGTTTAATCAAAATTTATAAATATCTCTTTCACTACAATCATCAAAGATCTACACTATAAAGTCCCTAGTGTCTATCCACTTATACCCATTTTATATCTGATTCTATGTTTTATAATTCATCCACTTATGCTCTGATACCACTTTAATTGTCACGTCCCCGATCCGAGATTGTGAATCGAGAGTCATGGCAACTGCCGTATACTCATAGAAAACTCTTCTCATAAGCATGCAAGGCATCTTATCATGCTATTCTAAAACAACAGTGGAATAATTATTCAATAATTTAAATCCAAAACATAACGATCTAAATTTCTTCTTTAATATCTTAATAAATTCAACAATGATTCATAGGCTTTACATCAAATTCAATAAGCCTTTCAACCTAAAATAAAAGTATGGAAGTTCTGCTTCTGATCACTCTTCCATTCATATCTTGTATCATCTTAATTCTTCAACATCTGTGAAAACAGTAAAATAGGAAGTAATGAGCTAGACAGCCCAGTAAGCAATGATCACTTTTCAACAGATTTCATCAGGCATTTAAGTAAATAATCATTTATAGAAAATAAACATATAGAGTTTATCAATTCGAAATCAATTTCAATTATGCAACGTAATTCATGTCATTCATTTCTTTTTCGAAAATTCAAGTTTCTTTTCAGATTTTAATTTTTTTCGTTCTTCAATTCTTTTTGTCAACCATGAGCTATGACCACATTTTCTCTGTGGCAGGATCATAACACCGCGTATCTTCTTGCGGTGAGCTGCGAATCATCTGGCAGCAAAGTCCTTCGGAACCGCTGGTTTCTCTGGCGGTTTGTCGCTGGTCTTTCTGGTGACATGAACCCTCAGGACAAATCAAATGCCAACGTATATGCCCCATTGATAGGGTCCTTTACATAGTCAGGTTGTCAATTCATAATGTTTCTTATATCATAATTCTTCATAAATCATATTTAATATTCTAATTTCGATAATAAAATATATAATCATGTAGTATCGAAATCAATCAATATAATGCATCATAGAATCAATATATTCAATCATGCTTCATCATAACATTTCAAATAAGATATTTTCATAACAAAATACCATTCATCCAATTCATGCATCGTTTCACAAATCATGTCAGAAAAATATATTATAATTTATCGATAAATTTAGAAAAAGTGAAACATTACTTACCTCGAACGCATTCCAATAAATCCATATAATTCTATAAATTTTCTTTCAAAAATTCTGTTCGTAGATCATATTGCGATATCCCATGATCAAACATCCACAATCCTATACAGAATCAATTTCAATAAGAAAGAATACGAATACCATATTTCAACGGTTTGGATTGGGTCCGATCATCTAATTTCATCTAATCAAAATCTAATTAGGACCTAAACAATCCAAAGTTTGATTATCAGATCAAATCGGATTCGAAGTGATAGAATCGAGGTTTCTTCATCGATTTCATAAAATCAAGTGGAGAGAGAAAATTAGAGGAGAGAAAATTCATGAGGTACAATTCGAATTGATCAGGTGACACAATCCAACATTACGATTGGTCCAATATCTCGATTGGTGAAATCAACATGATCAAATCAAGTCATGGCTAGATCAAAATCATGGATGATCAAATCTAAAGATTTATGGTCTGATCAAGGTGGGTGTCAGTACGCTGTCTGACAATCATGGATCAGGGTTCTTCATTAGAATCAGATCAGGACTATTAAAAGAAATTTTTTCATTCACTAACTTTTTTAGAGAGAGAATCAATCAAGAGAGAATATTTTAGAGAGAAAATTTTAGAGAAAAAATTTTAGAGAGAATTTATCTGGACTCAGACGATATGTTTCAACAAATTCGATCGATCAGATCAAATCATGCTAAGATTATCATGTGGATAATTTAATAAAATTATAAAAATTAAAATCTTAAAAATACCTAATCTGATCAAAGTGGGTGTCGGTGTACCGTTCGACGATCACAGATCAAAAATCCATCACGAGGATCATTTAAATTCATCATCATTTTCCTCAAAATTCAAAAAATCTTAGGAGAGAAATAACTTAGAGAATTCTAGAGAGAGAAAGTCCAATTCTAGAGAGAGAAAATACTAGTTCAGACTGAAGAAAGAGCGGGAAGAGAGAAACTCTCTTTCTCATATTTTATTATTTATATCATTATTTATTAATTAATTTATTTTATTTTTCTTTCTTCTTTTCTTTCTTTTTTTTTTCTTCACGAAAAAGAGAGGAGAAAATCCTATTTATTATTATTATATTATTATTATTATTATTTTTTCTTTTTCTTTTTTTTTTTTCTTTTCTTTTTCTTTTTCTTTTCTTTTCCTTCTTTTTCTTTTCTTTTTCTTTTCTTTTCCTTCTTCTTTTCTTTTTCTTTTCTTTTCCTTCTTCCCGTGGGTTCCTTTGGGCCGAAACAGCGGATCTCACAATCCCCTGTTGGCTGGTCGGCCGACGGTGCAACCGGTGTGGGGCGGCTGTCGGCAGGAGGGGGCGACCCAACGACACTAGGAGGGCCAAACCGGTGGTCGGCGGTGACCACCGACGTCGGAAATCAAAGAAAAACGGCGAAATAAAGGTTTCTTCCACAACAAAATCCGACGACTCCGGTCGTCGACGAGCGTGCACACAGGCATGGGAAGGAAAGGGGAGAAGAGAGGAAGGGGAGGAGGCTTACCTCCGATGCCGGCGAGGCTTTTCCGGCGAGCAATGTGGACGGCACAGGGACGGTTCTCCGTGAGGATTTTTCGACGATCTCTGCCGTTTTGCTCCGGGATTTCTCGATGAGAGGAAGAGAGGAGGGTTCTCCTGCTTAAATAGAGCCGGAGGGAGCTCTTTTCCGACTCTGATTAGGAGCCGGCGAGAGGAGGAAGAAGACTCTTCGGGAGTTCTTCTCCTCTGTTTTCTTCTTTTTTTTTTTTTGTTTGGGCTTTGGTGGGCTGGGATTCTTACTTGGCTGGGCCATCACAAGAAATATCCCAAGGACTTTGCTGATTTGCTGGCTCGGGCCAAAGGATATGTCCGAGCAGAAGAAGCCTTCAAGATGAAGGACGAGGAGGCCACGAAGGAGCGACAGGCGGGGGACTCCAGCAAGCCCGCAGTTGAAAAGGGGTCGAGTGAAGCTCGGCCACGTTCTCGAACTCCCTCCGGACACAAGTGTGTCCAGACTCCTCTCCAGGCTCGTAGGCAGAGGAGCCCGGACCACAGAGTTCGGTGAAGCTCTCCCCCGGGAAGATTCCACAGCTACGCCCCTCTCAACACATCGAAAACTCAAGTGCTGATGGAGGTTAGGGAGTAGCTGCCAAGGCCGAAAAGGATGCGCACACACTCCGGAAAGCGCAATCCTAACAAGTTCTACCTCTATCATCGTGACCACGGCCACGACACGGAGGAGTGTATTCAGCTGCGAGACGAGATCGAGGAGCTCATCAGACGAGGTCGGCTCGACAGATTCATTCGACGCCGATCTGAAGGTAGGGAAGACCGGCCTAGGGCCCTGCCGCAGCCGGAGCCGTCAAAGAGGGAGGAGCAGCCTGAAGATCGGCCTTCGATTGGGATTATCAATTTCATCTCAGGAGGACCCCGACGAGGAGCAGACCTTCCGCGGCTATAGGATTCGAAAAATCTGCGAATGTATTACCAATAGCTTTGCCTTGAATAAAAGTTTTATATTTGCATATTTATTTTTTTAGCATGAGCTTATAACGACAGGAAGTAACTCCCTCATACAATCAAAATTAAGCGTGTTAGGAACAGGAGGAAGACCTCGTCCTAACATGAACAAAGTCGAAGGCCCGATTACTCAAAGACCGGATGGGGGAGAGGAGAGGCCCTCGCAACGGCCCTTATGTGCCCCCACAGCTTTGTTAGGAACAGGAGGAGAACCTCGTCCTAACATGAGCAAAGTCGAAGGCTCGGTTACTTAAAGACCGGATGGGGGGAGAGGCCCTCGCAACGGCCTTTATGTGCCCCCACAGCCTTGTTAGGAACAGGAGGAGAACCTCGTCCTGACATGAGCAAAGTCGAAGGTCTGGTTACTTAAAGACCGGATGGGGGGAGAGGCCCTCGCAACGGCCCTTATGTGCCCCCACAGCCTTGTTAGGAACAGGAGGAGAACCTCGTCCTAACATGAGCAAAGTCGAAGGCTCGATTACTTAAAGATCGGATGGGGGAAGAGGCCCTCGCAATGGCCCTTACGTGCCCCCACAGCTCTGTTAGGAACAGGAGGAGAATCTCGTCCTAACATGAGCAAAGTCGAAGGCCCGATTACTTAAAGATCGGATGGGAGGAGAGGCCCTTGCGGCGGCCCTTACGTGCCCCCACAGCTCTGTTAGGAACAGAAGGAGAACCTCGTCCTAACATGAGTTGAAATTGACTGTCGGGAACAAGAGGAGAACCTCGTCCTGACGCAAACAAAGATCCAGTCGATCAAGATCGGATGAGAAGGAAAGTCTCCTCAACGGCTCCTCTACGCTCTCACGATCCCGTTAAGAGCAAAGAGAAAACCTTCACTCGAACATAAAAAAAAAGGAGGGGAGATGAAAAGAGAAAGCGACGAACTACACCAGCGATAAGTGAAAAACAAACTACATCAAAGACCTAAGGGATCTTGTCTCAATGAGGAAGGATACTCCTATAAAAAAACCCTCAGTCACTAAGAGGGAACTCAACACGGACCGAGGAGAAATCGACTTCCTCAAAGTAACGAGAAGTTCGGGTCCCCAAGCTCGAGCACCGGGAGGAAGCGTCAAACTCAAATGGCTTCGAAAAGACCTACGGTCATGAACAAAAAAGGCAAATCAACACGGCGGCGATCGGGAATCTTCAAACAACGATGGCGTCGAACAAGACAAGAGACAAAAGAAGTTCGGTAAACGACAACTCAATATCAGAATAGACAAGGTAATGAAAAATTTTCTTTTCATTTCATTAGTGAAGTATACATTACAAAGCTTTGAAGGCTAGAAAGAGAAACGACAAGAAAAGAAAAAGAATACATGGAAGGATGAAAGATAAAAAAAAAAGGGGGAGCTCTAAGGAAGCCCAGCTTCTTCCGACTTCGAGCTCTCGGTTTCGGTCCTATTAGGGATTGCTTTAAGTTTTCGATTTCTTCCTCTAGTTCCATCTTTCTCAGCAGCATATCCCGGTACATCTGGTGGAACCACCGGCTCTCGCCCTCCGACTCTCGAAGTCTCTTCCTTAGGATCTCGGACTCCGTCTTGACATCTTTGACCACCTGCTGCTCGTGGACCAGTTGAATCTTCAGCCGCTGCAGTTCGGCCTCCCGCCCAAGGGCCACAGACAATTCTGCCATGGTCCCCTTCAAGGAGCGGAGCTCGTCGGAGCCTTGTGCAGAGGCAAGCTGGACTCTCTTAGACAACTGCCTCTGAAGGCGAGCAACTTCGTCGGTCGCCGTCTGGAGCTTCCTTCGGTAGTCCTCTACTTGCCCGCTCCAGTCGACTCGATAGGCGTTGTAGTTCGCCTCAGCATCCTGCAGCCGCTTTTGAAGGTCGGAGAACTTCGACCAGTCTTGATCGCTGTCAGCTTGGATTGTGAGCCAGGACGAGCTCCCTTCCAACTGATCGATCTTCTCCCGTGCGGCCGTCAGCTCGATTTCAAGGGAGCTGATCTTGGAAGTCTGAGTCCAAGATCGGTCGCTGGCACGTTTCCGGAGTTCCTCAAGCTCCGTCACGAAGTCGGCCTTCCTACAGGTGTATTCCATGAGACCCTTTCTGTGGAGGTCCTGAAAGCAAATAGCCTCCGTAGTGACTTCCGAATGGCTCTTCCTCAGCCGATGAAGTTCATCTTCCAGCTTCTTGGATTTTTTCGTCAACTGACAAACTTCCCTTCTGAGGTCTCGGATCATTGACTTCAGAGGAATCCTGTGGTAGGGGAAGAGCTTCGACAGGGCACTGTCGTTGGAAGACAAAAGCGCCACGACTCAAATTAGTACAAGAAGACAAAAGAGAAGAAAAAGAATACAGAAGAAAAAAAAAGGGGGCCCTCTGTAAAGAAGAATCTGATTTCATTAAATAATTTTCAAGTACAAGAGAACGAAGAAAAGTCATCACAAAGGAAAAATACAAAGCTAGAGGTTTCGGACCTCTTGGGTAGAAGTGGAGGGGCTCGGCATCCCCGCAGCGGTCGACGAGGTCCCGGCTGGAGGAGGACCGGCAGTGGCTTCGGATGGTCCGGCTTCGTCGTTGGACGCCTCATTCAAGAAGCCAAAATCCAGTTCGGGAAACCTTCCAGCCACCTTCTCTTGGCAGAATTCGAAATCCTTGATGAAGGCGTCCTAGCCGAACTGGACCTGTAGATCCTCCATCTTGGAGGAGGCCTTGAACTCCACTGCTCGGGCCCCTGCCTCCGAGACCAGGGACAGGATCCGCGCTTTCAGCTCAGAAATCTGTGCCTTCAACTCGAAAACCTGCGCCTTTAGTTCGGAGACCTCGGCCTCAGCCTTCTTTCTCTCCTCTAAGGCGGTCCTCAGATCGGACAAGGTTTGTCTCTCTTTTTCCAGCGCCTCTTGGAGACTTAGGATCTCGACGATCTTCTCCTCGAGGCAGGCGGCCCCAGCCAGGCGACCTTCCTCCGCCCGAGCTGCCTCCCTTTTGGCGATCTTCACCGCCTCGACGTTGGCGACAAGCTGGTGTCCAATCTGCAAGAGAGGCTGGGGAGTCAATATAAAGGCTAAGGAATAAATTAAGTAAAGAAGCAAGAAGGAGAAAAAAGTGAATTAACCTACTTCGAGGAAAGATCCCAGAGAGTTCCAGACCCGCAGCTCGGGATCAGCAAGGACGATCCTCTGGACGACCTCGGGCAGAATGCACCCTTCGACCAGCCTCTTTATTAAATCCCTGTTGTTGAAGGGATTTTCCCCCAGGTCTTCCTCGGAGCCGCCGGCCCCTTCGACGGCAGCCTTGCGACTGCGGCTCTTCTGGGCCAGGGTCTTCTTTCTCCTCCCTTCGGCTCTGGGTGCCCCCTCGGGATGAGCCTCTGGAGTGGGATCCTTGGCCGGGGGCTCCTTGAAAGGGCTCGGGGGACTTCGGGTTCGGTGTCGGAAGGGACGTCAACGGCAACGGCCACCTGAGCAGGTGCGGTCGAGCTTGTCCCTTCTGTCCTGGCTTTCTTCACCGACCTTGAAGTCGAGGCGTCTTTTCTCTTGTGGGTCTTGAGACCCTAGGCTAACCTCCGAGCCACGCCTGCGTCCATGTCTGCAATAAAAGAAGATCAACACGGCTCAGAGATGGAATAAGAGAAAGGGGAAGTAGTGAAAAAAAAATGGTACCGGCAGGGTAAAGAGGACTCAGGCCGACGTTGAACAAGAGTTGTTCCTTCAGAAGTTCGGAGAGGAGGGGGGCGTGATAGGTCTCGAGCTTTTTGGAGGCTTCGAGGTCGTCCCTTTCCAGGCTAGAAGCCCGACGGACGGAATCCCTCAGAGAGCCCCAAGGGGGTAATCCTAGCTCCAAGGTCGGGCATCGGACATAGAAGAACCTCTCCTTCCAGTTGTGGATAGAAGAGGGGGCGCCTTTCAGTAAACCCCTTTCTATCGAACTGAGGGAAAAAGTACCACCAGTCCTTTGCCGAGGGATGACGCTTGAAGGTGTAGAAGTTCCTAAACAAAGAAAGAGTCGACCGAACTTCAGCTAAACTACAAAGAGAAAGAAATCCTATCAAAAACCTAAAGGAGTTCGACGCTACTGAGACTAGAGAAATGTTCAGAAAACGAAAGAGAGCGACGACAAAAGACGGAAGTGGAAGCCGAAGTCCGGCACGGAAGGCCTCCTGGTACAGACAGAAGTGGCCGAGAGGAGCGGCGCTAGCCCGGTCAATTGGCCCGGGAAGCTCCAGCTCGTACTTCGGAGGAACTCCATACTGAATCCTTATCAGTGAGTTCATCCGGAGTCAAGGAGCTGGGGATGGTGTCCGGCTTAAAGATCAGACGAGATTCGGTCCTAACTACGGGTTCGTCTACGGTACAAGGACTTTGAGGAACTGGGGCTGACGAACTCCTAGAACCGCTAGAAGAGAAGATATCGGAAGACATTTTGGATCAAATGGAAGCCACAAAAAATCCTGAAAAAAAAATCGAGAAAAACAGCAAACAAGCTCTCGAAGAAGCTAGACGAACGGAATACGAAGAAGAAAGAACAGAAAAATGGCAAGAAGTTCCGGAACTAACCTAGGTTGGTCCGAGGAGTGCAGGAAGACGGCAAGGACGATGGAAGTCGACCCGGAGGACGCCTAAGGCCGAGAAGGATGCTAAAGGAGGCTGGAGCTCTCGGGGAAGAGGAGGGGACCAAGGGATTCTCTCAGGCAAAGTGAAACCCCTTAAGGAAGAGGATGTGTTTAAATAGACTCCGGGATCCGGCGCAATAATTATTGTGGATCTTCTCTGGCCGACCTACGCTCGCCGCATGTCCCACGCACCATGGCAGGCGGCTGAAAACGGCTGACAGCTGACAAAATCATTATTGTGCCGTACCTAGAGCCACGCCCCAGCGGAAATTCCAAAAAATCTTTTCGGATCGCTTTGATTTGAAAAGACTGGCACCAGCGCGCCAAGCACCAAAATATCTGGCAACCATCGAGTGCGGAAATCGAGGGGGGCAACTTCGATCGTGAGAATTTCTCTGTACTTCATTCGGAATCCGAACTTGGAAGTAGAGGGACTGGTGTTGGGTATAAAATACCCCCCGATTGAAGTTTGTAAAAGATCGATCCTTCCAGGACTTTTTCGACTTCTGACCTTGTGTGACGTCTCTTTGAACCCCCTCAACCGTTCAGATATCTCCGACAATGAGCTTCTCCATTCATCTACCGGGCCGCTCCAAGGGCTCTCTGGGCCTCACTATCAGCCGACCTTCTACAGTGCGACTATTCTCCGAATCCCTTCTGAACTTCTTCCGGCCGCGGACGACCCTACTCCGAACTTTTTTCGGACTTCGTCAATATCCGAGCTTCTCCGACAGCGAGATTTTTATAGTAACTGGACTCCATCTAAGTTTCTACGGTGGTTGACTGCCTTCCGGATTCCAATCGAGCTCCTGCGAGAGCCGAACTCCTACTGCAGGCGGTCTACTCTGGATATCTACTGTAAGCGAATTCCATTCGAGCCTCTATTGTAAATGAATTTTTTTCGAACTTCTATTACAGGCAGACTTCAGTCGAGCTCCTACAGTGGACGGATCCCAGACGAGCTTTTACGACGGGATAGGATCCATCGGTCAGGTCACTACTCCGAGCTCCCACGACAATCGATCTTCGATCGAGTTTCTACAGTAAACGGTCTCCTTTCAGCCTTCTACAAGAACCAGACTCCGTCCGAACTTCCATAGCGGATGGATATCGGACGAGCTTCTACAACGGACGGGCTCTAGCAGCTGGATTTCTACAACGGCCGATCGCCTCCGGTGTCTGCCGAACCTCCCCAGCCATCAGCCTTCAATAGTGTTAGCCGGACTTCCACAACGCCATCCAGACTTCCACAGGATCCTCAGACTCTTCCAGTGGATGAACCTCCCCAACACCATTCGAAGTCCACCATCGGTCGATCCTCCGCCAGATTCTTCATGAAACTGGACTTTTCCGGTGGATAATTTTCAGACGAGCTTCCACATCAGGCAAATCCCAGACGGACTTCTCTAGCAATCGGACTCCTACCGGACTTCACCAACAGAAAGTCTTCATTCGAGCTTCTACAGCAGATGACTCTCGCCTGTAGCATCAGCGTTCGAGGCATCCGACAACAGTAGACTCGTCAGTAACCTCGAAAATATCTGAGCTTCTCCTAGATCGACGGGACAGAGAGCCATTCCGCTCCATCAGACATCCCAGCCGAGCTCCAACCGACAGATCCGAACTCTCCGGCAAGTCACGACAATGGCCACTACCCTACTCCACTCTCTGCAACGGATTCCGCGTGGCTCCACTCTCTGGCAAGTCGCGACAACGGACACCACTCCACTCTCCGGGCTCCACCACTCTGGTAAGTCGCGACAACGGACACCACTCCACTCTCCGTAACAAACTCCACGTGGCCCTGAACGATCCCTGACGCCACTATCCGTAACAAACTCCGCGTGGCTCTGGACGGCCCACTATCAGGCGGTTACAGACGTCGCTGTCAATCAGTTACGCTCTCCGTCTATAAAAAGGGACTCCCAGATACGTTCTTCTCTAAGCTCTAAATTCTATCTGGAAACTCTGCTAAAATTTTCACTCGAGCACTCCATTTCTGTTGAAGCAGAGTACTGACTTGAGCGTCGGAGGATCTTGTCGGAGCACCCCCAACTCCGGTTTAGACTTCTCTTGCAGGTCTCGGCGGCGGCCGCGGTCATCTCAACTCCAGCAACTCCGGCTTCGGTGGAATTCTGCACCAACAGCAGGCAAAATAGTTTGCAAAATAAAATTAAACGAGCAATTTTTTTATAAAATTAATTTTAATAAAGGAAGAGCATTCGACTGAAGAAAATAATAAAGTGAAGAAATTAGATCAGATAAGAAATTATACCACACGATGTCCAACGAGCATGCAATTAAGCTATTACGATTAATCTGAATCGATTCACAATCTGTCCGCAATAATCTCCTATCTAGGCTTGTAGATGTCTATGTAATCAATTTCTGTCCAACAGTCACGATCAAGTACCTTGCAGAAAGGAAAAGGACTGAATTAAATTCTTGAAAATTTTAGGAAAGAAGTAATACTATGATTTTTCCAAGGAAAGAAAACAGAAACTAAATTATCCTACGATTCCAGCCTTTATTACCAATAGATGATATATGCAGATCTGGATCTAAATAGAAAATAACACTATAATCTTTTTTTTTTTTTTTAGAAACAGGAATTAAAGTGCTACTAGTTGGCTTTAGGCTGAAGTGTAGGTTCCAGCCTTTATTACCAATAGATGATATATGCAGATCTGTATCTAAATAGAAAATAACACTATAATCTTTTTTTTTTTTTTTTAGAAATAGGAATTAAAGTGCTACTAGTTGGCTTTAGGCTGAAGTTGGCCCAGATTGCTGGCATGGTGGTTGATCGGATGTCTCGAGCAGTACGTGCAAGGAAAAGGGAAAGGAGATTTTTGTCTTCAATCTCTGTTTTCTTCCCACTTCTAGAACTCTTCCTAACTTTCTCAAATCTTAGACAAATCTCACAGTTAGGTAGTCAAAATTTGTAGAAACGGAGGACACATCTAAAGAAACATAGAACTTTGGACCTCACCAGAACTGATAACATCTTGGAAAACAAAAGCTTTCACCACAACTCTTTTAGCAAAACTCGAACTTTATTCACTAATAATTCTGTCCTTTAATCAAAGCCTTGTGGGCTATTTATATACATCTGAGAATAACAGAAAATATTTCAAACAAAGATTTATCTTAAAAAGAAGATGATAGGATAAGATCCTCTTAACAGAAGATAGGATAAGATCCTTCTAACATAAAGATAGCGGATAAAATCTTCCTAAACAGAAAAAAGAGGATAAAATCTTTCAAAATAGAAAAATTCAAAATAAATCTAAAATTTTCAGACCTATATAGTGGGTTCGGGTGTTGACTTGTGCTGCCTTCCTTGATAGACCTAAAACTCGAACGTGGGCACAGGTTGGGCTCGGTCTGCATTAGTTCCTTTATCTCAAAAGTACTACTCTTCGATCATGGTTATGGTAATTGGTGACATTGCATGTCCAGAACTTGACTAAGCAATAATTGAAAGAATAGTGTCCTACAAGCTAATCGCATGGGGATGCGATGGGATATTTCTTCATTATCTTCCTGCTCATTAGCATGACATTAGTTATTTTATTTATATGAGGTATTATGTTTTATCATTTGCTGTATCATTTTTATATGATTATGATAAACTCCATAGATTAGGGTCATGATGAGATCATGCCAGTGAGACCTAAAATCTTGATAGTCCCAATCTAAAATATTTTCAGTCGTTGGATCATCGAGTCGGAGATCGATGACTCCGATAAGATTGGTACATCCTATGTATGCTCGATAGATAGGATGATTGATCTCATAACCACTTATGTGGTGACACTAATACAAAGATGGAGGTGCTCATTAGAGAATGAGTTCACTGAACAGACTTGCAGAACATCTGATGGAGCCTTACAGCATGTCAGCAGATGGTTCTTCAGTGAGAGTGGTGCATGTGATCCTTTGACCTGAGATCATCATGGTACCTTGTGTGTATGGATCCTTTGGTTTATTCCTAGCACATCACTTTGAGGTGTGTGGGATAATCTGGGTATGGTAAAGTGTGCATGGAGATTGTGAGTGGTCAACAAGGAATCGGTCACTCCTTGTAGGAGGAGACCATCCTATGTGATCTTATAGGATTATGACTCTGAGAGTCTCTGGTCAGAGCAGAGATGAACAGTAGAAATGATTTTTACTGATTCATCAATCGAGTCATCATCATCAGATCGAGGTACATATGGTTAGGTATTTGGGTTTGACATATTTTCATACCCATGGCCTTTCTGGGATGTTGTGTGATCGAAGGATTGAATTGCATAGTAACTTGCTACGGGAGGATAATTTTGGTATTTTCATCAAATTTTAAATCTTTCGGATAGTTATGATACGTTGCTAGACGTCAATCTTGGCTTGTGGACTTCCTAGAATTAAAAGAGTTAAATTCAAAAATCAATTAAGAAGAGTCTTAGTTGATTGGAACTTTCGAACTGACCTAATTCAATCGAATTAGGGTTACATCGAGAATTTTTATCCACTGCTGGCTAGATTTGGAACCCAATGGGTCACATACAATAAGAATTTGGTCTTGGTCCAATTAATTTGAATTCATTGTAATTCAATGGGTTAATTGAATTGCTAGCACATGAATTAACCCAAGTTCCCAATTGGGTTTAGTGCAAAGGTGTTTGTGCTAATCTAGTCTTGTTGCCTTGACCTAATGTGATTGGGTTTGAACCATCTAATTTATTAGTTGGTTTTATCTGATTTTGTGGAAGTGTTCCACATGGAATCAACCTCCTTCACGTCAAACCACACACATAATAATGGGTGGCGTCATATTTATTTTGGGAATTAAGAAGGAGAGTCCTTTCTTACTCTTAAAATTATTACATCTTCCTTACGTCCCTGTGCGCCATCAGATGGCACCTTGGGATGTGGGACCTGGAGGAGAGGGAGTCCTTCACTAGAAATTCCACGCCATTTTTGAATATGGACGCCCCATTTATGGCGTTGAGAAATGTAAAGTCCATTTCTCATGGGACTTAATTCCCTTTATATTCCATGCGTCTTTTCTTCCCTCACGCCATATGATGGTTCTGGATAATTGTTGGTGCAGAAGTGGAGTCCTTCTGCTTAAAGGCTCTTCCACACCTAGAGTTTCTATATAAAGAATTTATTCTTTATGGAAACAAAGGGACGGCACATGGGATGTGTTTGCGCCAATTTATTTCTTTTTTTATTCCACACGCCATTTTATGGTGTTCAGATTTTTTCTGGCAGAGGAGTCCTTCTGCAGATGAAACTCTTCTTTTTTCATGCCATATTCATTGGGTTTACACGTTAAAAATTTATATATGCGTGTAAGGAAGATGGAACGTCAAGAGTTGGCGTCCCTTGGTGTCTTGTGTGGCGCCTCTTCATCCCGTATTTAAGGGGTGCCCCATATGGCATAAAATCCATCCAAAAATTGTTTTGGACGTGGGATTAGATGAGGAAGAGGTGGTAAAAATCTGAAGTAAAAATAGACAGGAAAAGAGAGAAAAACAAAAAGAAAGAGAGGAAGAAAAAAGAAAGTATGAGATACTAGTTCTAAAATCAGATTGTTCATGTGTTGAACATAAAATCTGATTAGAGTGTGGTTTGATACTTTGGGAAAGGATTCCTAGAGTGTTTCCAGTGGAGGTCATGAAGGCATACAAGCAATGGTGCATCGTGTTCTTGCGAAGGACTATCGGCAGCACACTTGCGAAGAAGGCTGCAGCACCATGACGAGTTGGAAAGAGCCCTGATCAATCCTGTGTGGATCACTATTGGAGAGCTTCTGCTTTGGAGTCTCGTGAAGATCGCAAAATCATCAGTTCGTGATCTTTATGGTGGTATATGACTTCTGGTCTTCTCCCGATTTACATATTTTTGTGATTTGATTGTAATCGTCAAGGGGTTCTTAGGGTTTTGAGTTTCGGTGGTTGTGTTTAATTGTTAAACTTTATTTTCATTATTGAATGCATGTTAAAAAGTTTTGAAATCGATATTTCACTGCATCATCGGAATCCAACAGTGGTATCAGAGCCACCCTTGATTCAATCAAGTTTCGTGTTATTCTTGTGATATGGATTAGATCCAGTTCGAACTATGTCAAAATCAGTTTTTTCTAATCAATGTTTTATTGATGATTTTGATGTATTTTTATTAATGATAAAGTGTTATCATTTCATGATCGAATCTTGGATATGAAATTTCATGGTTCATAGACTTGTGTGACAAGTTTAATTTAGATCTTATGATCTATTTTCGATGAAATTGAAATCCAGTGCATGTGATGTGCGGGGGCCTTGGAATGCTGCATATGAATGTACATTGCTAAGAATTAAGGTTTTTGCATTTGATATATTTACTTAAGATTCAAGGGCCGACCACCATGTTATCGGGGACTCACTATTGTGGGTCGACCATCTTGGTTGTTGCCCGAGGCATGCGTGGGGTCGAAAAATTTTGGTCATAAAAAAGATGCATCAGATATCAATTAGGATTTTTGTCGATGGATTAATTTAACTATAATTCATTGTTCTAATGTGATTAGAGTTTAATGATTATAGATTAAATCAAAATCATTATTCTAATTTGATTAGAAGCTAAGTTTAATTTTGGTTAATCAAATTTGTCATTTACCTAATTTGATTAGGATTTGAGTTATGAGTGATCAAATTTGAGTTAACCTAATTGAATTAGGTTTAACCTAAGAATTGATCAAATCAACTTAAATAAATGACAAATGGTTAACTTAAAAGTTAAAATTGGGTCAAGTGTTGAACCCAAATCGGAAACCCTAGATGGATCTTATGTCCATATAATTTGAACATCATAATTGACATGTGTTTAAATGATATCGCAATTGAAATAACATGAGTAGTTTGTTATGATGTTTTATAATTGTTATGAAATATTATGTTGATTCATTATGGACTATGGAACATCCATGTGATGGATGTATGCATGAATGCTTGTTGGCTGATTGTATTAATGCATCTGCAAGAGTTGCAATAGGGGCTGGACGTTCCTGATGCATTATATTATCAGCTGAACCTCTCTTTTCTATATTTCCAACTATTGATTAGGATTTTTACATAATGATGTAAAATTATAAAAAAAAAAAGTTATTTGAGAATATATAGAAATTATTTCTTTCTATTTTCAAATAAAGATCAAGTATTCATGGTGATGAAGACTGGATTATCAAACTTATGGAGAGCAGAGGCGCATTAAGATTGATCATGAGATGGTTCAATTTATGATGCACCTAGGGTTAGACCCTTAGATTATCCTGTGGCTCGGATGATTTTTCAAAGTTCATAACTATTTATTTTTCTTGATATGCTCAAATATGCTGGTAATTAGTATTTGAATTTACATTGCATATGATGCATCTCTATATGTTTAGGATGTGCTTGAGACCTAAGTCCCTCGGTTAAATTATATTAAGTCTTAATGGCGAAGTGTTAAGAACACTACCCATACCTTCCTTCATGCTAAGTCACTATTATATTAAGAATCATAGTAGACTTGTTGTGTTATCCATAAGGCTTGCTGTGAGGATTGGCTTAATACTGTCTTGATGCATTATGAAGCTAATTATATTTAGCTCATACTAAGTCAATAGAGTATATCAAAAACTGTAGTTTGTTGTGCTATCCATAAGGCTTGCTATAGTGATTGATATGATGTTGACCTAGTGATACTTATGGCATATTTGGTAGTGCTATCTTGTTGTGTTATCCACAAAGATAATATTATGTAGATATGATCATATAGGATTGAAGGATTTGATTTAACTAAAATACTATAGTTTGTTGTGCTATCCATAAGGCTATAAGTATTTTAGAGGCAAAAGTTATGTTGAGAGTTGTATGAGATGCAATTAGTAAAAAGTTACGTACCTTTGAACTCATAGGAGCTTATTGTGCTATCCACAAGATTTTTTATGAGAAATTGGGATCTTAACCCCACTAAAGAACTTCATGATAAGATTCCTCGATTTCATACTTGAGGGCTATGAAATTCGTTAAAATAGTGGGAGACACAATTAGATAAAAATCCTCGTCTAATTTGTGCATGTCATCTTGAGTAGTTCTTTTTTATGTTCTTATATTCATATTTGCATCTTTACATTCACTGCTTAGGATATTTTTAAAATTGACTGAATGTCATGAAATGATTGAGGAATAGAAGGTGAAGAATGTCTTCACTATAGGTATCTAATATCGTTACAGCATCGATGAGCAATAAATTATAAGAATTATCTTGCAAGAATGAAGTAATAGCAGAATGCAAAAGTTGCATCTGCTAATAGTTTGTATGTAATACAAATTAATAAATTTATTAAGTGTTTCAGCTTTAAAATTTTAGGTATGTGATATCTTATATAGGTTCCACTTATGCATAGTATTTGCTGGACCTATAAAGCTGAGGTGAGGTGACTACTTGTCTTTTGGCACTAATGGATAGTCCATTGATGCTAAGACTGTAGGAACCTATTTTTTCAGAAACTAGCAGACCATTGTTTATTAGAAATATTATTTCAATCCCTATGTTATTGTAACATAGATTTGAAATTAATGTTAAGAGTAAAAGTTATTTTTCTTCTGATAAATTTTATGGTTATGGTCTTATATTTCTATCACTCAATGTTGTTCTTCATGTTGATGAGAACAAGATATAAATATGTGATGATCACATATCTCAGGGCTAGCAAGGTATTAGGTCTTGAACATATGGATGTTCGAAGATTAATAATATCTCGATCCAGAGATTACACTTCATATATGATATGATGTGTTTTCTAAAATGCTTCACAAATATTAGTCTCTTTCTAGAAAATGTCCTAAAAATTACTGTATGAATTAGACACTATAAAAATCTGTTATAAGCACTCCATATGAGATATGGAAAAGGCAAAAGGTAGGTTGCCCAACTTATGTGAAAAGAGTTGATGTACATAAGTTTGTGTGCTAGAACAGATTTTTATTAGTTTATAGGTTATCCTAAAAGAATAGTATGAGATACTATTTCTACCACCCTACTTGACAAAAAGTATTTTGTTAGTAGGTATGCCGCCTTTTAGAAAATTTTTTTTTTCTAAAAGGGGATAGTGGGAGGATAATTGAACCTGAGAAGTTCAAGACCTATAAACTATCCTATCTTAACCTGTGGAGTGTCCACAAGTTAATCCTCAACCAGATGTGCCCGGTGATAAGGCACGACCATGATACACCTCACCGAAAGGTCAATCCGAGTGAGTAATGTACCGCTTAAAATATGGGTTTGTCATTATGAACGGTAGTACAACATACATCATTGTGAAAGATATTTTATTTGACCCATTCGGAGAATGTTATGATTAGAGACTCTAACAGTTGGCCTGAAATCTTGACATCCGAAATCGACTCCCTGTACATCAACCAAGTATGGACTATGGTTAAAGCACTTATAGGTATAACCCAATAGGTTGTTGTCAGGGATACCTATTCGGATTTATGCTATTGCCATACACCATCTAAAGTTGTCTGTAGTGGAAGGGCAAATGCTTTTATGAATTCGGATAGTTTGTGAGGAGTGGATACTTCTATTTTTGATGGGACAGTCAAAATATTTGACTTTATCAAATATAGATGAACCATATGTGTGCAAGAAGATAGGTGGGAGTTCTACTAACTTCTTGGTTATGTATGTGGGTGACATACAGCTTATTGGGAAGGTAGTATCGATATTGCACTTGGTCAATAACTTGCTTATCACAGTAGTTTTCATGAAAAAGACGGATTAAGCATCCAATAAATGTGGCATCTATAGGGATAGATGTAAATGGATGATTAGGCTTGTCCCAGTCTAGGTACATGGATTTAATGTTGAAAAGATTCAACATGAATGGGTGTAAAGGTGTTTACTTACCCATACATTCAATGTACCAAGCTTGATATGTATTATGCCTTGTATATAATCGTTGATTTCGGGCTGATCTATGATAGGATCTTATGAAAATTATAAAAAACATTCTTATAGTACTTGAGAAGTATTGGAGGAGCAGTGAATTGGAAGAGTTCCAAGCAGCAAACTGTGTTTGACTCGGTTAACTGCTACTGGTGAAGATTGCTGAGGAAAGTTGCCTGATGAAGGGTTCATCATTAAGTTGGGTGTCGTCTCACCAGGTACCCACGCACATCCAAAGTACTTTCACTTCATTTGTGATATGATCATAAAATGAGTTAATATTACTAACATCATAATGGATCGGTTCACTAAGCCAGACACAGCAGCAGTGTAATCGCCATCCTGATTGCATGGACATCAGGTACAAGGGCGATTAGCTTTAGTGCAAGTGGGAGATTGAAAGAAGTATCCTACAAGCCAATCGCATGGGGATGCGATGAGATATTTCTTCATTATCTTTCTGCTTATTAGCATGATATTAGTTATTTTATTTATATGAGGTATTATGTTTTATCATTTGCTGTATCATTTTTATATGATTATGATAAACCCCATAGATTAGAGCAATAATTTTAGGACCATGATGAGATCATGCCAGTGAGACCTAAAATCTTGATAGCCCCAATCTAAAATATTTTCAGTCATTGGATCATCGAGTCGGAGATCGATGACTTCGGTAAGACTGGTACATCCTATGTATGCTCGATGGAGAGGGTGGTTGATCTCACAACCACTTGTATGATGACACTAATACAAAGATGTAGGTGCTCATTAGAGAATGAGTTCGCTGAACAGACCTGCAGAAGAACATCTGATGGAGCCTTACAGCATGTCAGCAGATGGTTCTTCAGTAGGAGTGGTGCATGTGATCTTTTGACTTGAAATCATCATGGTACCTTGTGTGCATGGATCTTTACTTTGGTTTATTCCCTAACATACTACTTTGAGATGTGTGTGGGATAATCTGGGTATGGCAAAGTATGCATGGAGGTTGTGAGTGGTCAATAAGGAATCGGTCATTCTTTGTAGGAGGAGAGAACATCCTGTGTGATCTCATAGGATGGTGACTTTGAGAATCTGAACAGTAGAAATGGTTTCTACTGGTTCATCAATCGAGTCATCATTATCAGTTTGAGATATATATGGTTAGGTATTTGGGTTTGACATATTTCCATACTCATGATCTTTCCGGGATGTGTGATCGAAGGATTGAATTGCACGGTAACTCGTCACGGAAGGATAATTTTGGTATTTTTATCTAATTTTAAATTTTTCGGATAGTCATGACACGTTGCTAGACATCAATCTGGACTTGTGGACTCTTCAGAATTAAAAGAGTTTAATTCGAGAATCAATTAGGAAGAGTCCTAGTTGATTGGGACTTTCGAGCTGACCTAATCCAATTGGATTAGGATTACGTCGAGAATTTTGGTCCACTGCTGGCTAGATTTGAAACCCAATGGGCCATACACAATAAGAATTTGGTCTTGGTCCAATTAATTTGAATTTATTATAAATTTAATGCGTTAATTGAATTGCTAGCACATAAATTAATCCAAGTTCCCAATTGGGTTCAGTGCAAAGGTGTTTGTGCTAACCTAGTCTTGTTGCCTTGACCTAATGTGATTGGATTTGAGCTATCTAATTTATTAGTTGGTTTTATCTGATTTTGTGGAAGTGTTCCACATGGAATCAACCTCCATGTCAAACCACATGCATAATAATGGGTGGCGTCATTTATTTTGGGAATTAAGGAGAGTCCTTCTTTCTTACTCTTAAAATTATTACATCTTCCCCACGTCCCTTATTTTTGTGCGCCATCAGATGGCGCCTTGGGATGTGGGATGTGGAAGAGGAGAGGGAGTCCTTCGCTAGGAAGGAACTCCACACCATTTTTGAATATGGACACCCCATTTATGGCGTTGAGAAATGTAGAGTCCATTTCTCATGGGACTCTTAATTTCCTTTATATTCCACGCGTTTTTTCTTCCCTCCTCACGCCATATGATGGTTCTAGATAATTGTTGGCGTAGAAGTGGAGAAGTCCTTCTGCTTGAAGGCTCTTCCACACCTAGAGTTTCTATATAAAGAATTTATTTTTTATAGAAACAAAGGGACGGCACATGGGATGTGTTTGCACCAATTTATTTCTCCCTTTATTCCACGCGCCATTTTATGGTGTTCAGATTTTTTTTGGCAGAGGAGGAGTCTTTCTGCAGATGAAACTCTTCTTTTTCCATGCCATATTCATTGGGTTTACACGTTAAAAATTTATATATGCATGTAAGGAAGATGGGACGCCAAGAGTTGGCATCCCTTGGTGTCTTATGTGGCATCTTTTCATCCCTTATTTAAGGGGTGCCCCATATGGCATAAAATCCATCCAAAAATTGTTTTGGACGTGCGATTAGATGAGGAAGAGGTGGTAAAAATCTGAAGTGAAAATAGAAAGGGAAAGGGAGAGAAAAATAGAAAGGAAGACAGGAAGAAAAAGGAAAGTATGAGATACTAGTTCTAAAATCAGATTGTTCTTGAACATAAAATCTGATTAGAGTGTGATTTGATACTTTGGGAAAGGGTTCCTAGAGTGGTCCTAATGGAGGTCATGAAGGCATATAAGCAATGGTGCATCGTGTTCTTGCGAAGGACTATCGGCAGTGCACTTGCGAAGAAGGCTGCAGCACCATGACGAGTTGGAAAGAGCCCTGATCATTCCTGTGTGGATCACCGTTGTAGGGCTTCTGCTTTGGAGTCTTATGGAGATCTCAAAATCATCAGTTCGTGGTCTTCATGGTGGTATATGACTTTTGGTCTTCTCTGATTTACATGTTTTTGTGATTTGATTGTAATTGTCAAGGAGTTCCTAGGGTTTTGAGTTCCGGTGGTTGTGTTTAATTGTTAAACTTTGTTTTCATTATTGAATGCATGTTAAAAATTTTGAAATCTATATTCCGTTGCGTCACCGGAACCCAACAATAATATTAGTGCGTATGGTGAACAAAGCAATAATATCTGAGGTAGTTTAGTGAATTCATATACAACGTATAATCCTTATTCAAATTTCACTCAAACACCAAATTCCAAGTGCTGAAATGATTCTTGACTAAAGAATGAGAATTCTTTTTGTATCATGCATGCCAACTATATATATATTTCCCCCCATTTTATCGTCTTGCTATTCTTATATATTGTAGCCACTGCAAAAGTGATAGAACACATCCATCCATCATGCTATAATTGAGAACATCTTTTTAATCCTTCAGGTGGGACCAGGAAATGCAGAGCATTTCTGCAAGGCCTTTCAAAGGGCTCATGAGAAACTTGTACGAGTCATCATATCATATTTTTCTTGGACTCATGGCTTACCTTCTTCCTTAATCAGAGTATCTGATTCTTTTCCAGGTATATGAAGAATTAAGTTTCGATGTTGCTCAAAGATTCATGAATGCTGAGGGTAAATGATCTGGTACATGTTGGTATACTTCAAATGAAGAGACTGCATCTCTCTTCATGACATCCTCTGCTCTCTGGGTAAGAAATTCAGTGTTGAAAGAAAAGGAAATTGACTGTAGAAGCTTTATGATGGTAGCTATCACATTGACTAGAATGCTTCTGTAGTATTCTTCATTGACCAATACCTGTTTGTTGTATGGTAAGACTTGTATAGTTAAGCAGTACTGCCAATTCCATGTTTTAATACCGCTATATCAGATAAATTGAAAGTCATAGTTTTGTCAGGACAAGCCTTGGTCGGTCCAAGGGTATCCTCCCCTAAATGATGTCATCTATGGTAACATGTGAATTCCAGCGTTATGACTGATAAAACTTGTCCAAGTTTATGTGAGAAATGCTCAGGCTGCTCATATTAATATGGCAGTAATGTTGAATCAGGATCTGCAATGTCCCGGATGTTTGTGTTTCTATTTCTTGGAGATATTAGCATATGTATGCTGTACTTTGTTCCACTGGAACTTCAGTTCCTCCAAAAGTTCGTTTAAGCTTCCCATTGGTGACTTGTCTGGCGGATGACTAGAGTACAGACAACGGAGAAATCAGGATGCATGGAATTCTGGTTCTGTTCTCAGATTGTCTCATCGGTCCTTCTGAAAATCCTGCAAATTCAGTGTTAGATGCTGGAACAATGGGCATCATGGTGTTGTTGAAGTGGCAAAACAGTTAAGAACTTCGACATTCTTCTGGACAGCTAGGACACATTTCCACATGAATAGCTCCAACAAAGAGTTTGTTGAAGGTGGCGGTTAAAGGAGTTGGAAAAGAGGATTTTCTAAGCACAGGCTAATTAAGGTGGCAATGTCTTAGGCATTCAGAGTCCATTTTATAGGCCGAGTATTGATAACCTTACTCACTTCAGATTTGTCCTTCCCTGATCCCTGATGCATGATAGACTGAGACCTGCGTAGACCATTATCTGCCCAATGGTGCATTGTAAAGTTACAAAAGGGTGTCGAATAGATCTTGGAGTCTGCATTTTACAAGTGGACCAATGGTGTAAACTCAGTTTTTGCTTCACTGCATACCTAAATCGCACACGTTTCTAACAACATTATCCTTCTGAATTTTCCTAGTTCCAGTTCTATACCCATTTGTGCTTATAAATATTCTTTGGGTCTCATAGGATATCATTTATTTGACTGAATAGTGATCCTTTGTGTGTAACCTTATCTTCCGCTAGTATTCAACGGGTATCCTAGGTCGCAGGAAAGGCAAGCTACAAGGTAGAAACCTAATGTACGCACACTAGCTGATTCACCATTTGCTGGCCTTCAAAGGCATCCTTTGTACACATGGCCATTCTGTGCAAACATGGCCTTCACATTGACAGCTAGCTTTGATAACCTGCTGTGATGTTCATTTGTCTTTGACAAGAATACAAGAAGACTGCAGAGAGGCACAAAGGAGTCTACACTGCTCTAGAAAGCAATCAAAAGCCCCAAATCCCCTAACCTACCTGCTGCCTCTTCATCTCAGCCAATCCTGCCCCTGGGAGATATTCTCCGAGCATGGCAGCGAGACATCGAGGCCAGGGAGCCCTTGATACATATCTCATAAATTAACACTAGAGACATGGCACCTAGATTTAAGCACCTCCATGCAGCAATACTTCAATTGTCCCCTCAATGGGAAAACTATAACCACATCAATTAACATCTCAAATCCTATCAAGTTTGTTAAAGAACAATTAATTCCTTTTTCCATTCAATTAACCTGGTTTTCTTCATGCAGTTTTACACAGCAAAACAATAACATCTCATGAACCGTTGATAAGAGGGCGTCCAACTCCGTCCAAAAGTAGCAGGATATATGCCAGCAATATTAGTCTGAATGCTGGGTGTGTCTAGTGTACCCCGTAGATCATCCTCTTTGAATAGGTAATACCTGACAGTAACAAACAATAAGAGGAATATTAGGTCAACTTCTCCTTTTGTCTTCGATTACCAGCAATTTTCAGATGCCAAGTAAACGGAGTGGAAAACATATGGATATCATGTCATGGTGGAGAGCACAAGAAAATACAGCTTTTGAAACTGATTTTGTCCTCAAAGATTTCCCTCCTCTCAAGCTACTTTGATCCCTTTTAGTGATTAATTCATTTATAGAGAATAATTCTGGTTTCTAAGAATTATCCAGCCAACGAAATAATTAACAATGATACAAGAATACTTCAATATTCAGATAAAGTTGTTGCTATGATTCCTAATCTTGTCTTGTTTTTCATTTTGTCATTCAATTGCTAGATTTTATCGGACCATTTAGATGTGCATTAAATATCTAGGTTTGTTTCAGCAACGTAGTGTTTCTACACACAGCTACAAAGTTTAGCATCTGATTACTATCCTTAGTGTTACCGCTTAAATTGGTCGAGGTCGGAAGACGGATACCTGTCTTCGTGCAGAGATGATGGTGCTGGAGTGACCTGCAAAACAAGTCCCAAACTGGAGGTTGTAGCTTCGATGAGAACCCTCCGATGCTCAAGTCAGAAAGTAGAGAACAAAGAAGTAGTAACGGATTCTCTGAGAGGGATTTGATTTGACTTACCTGGATCCTTGGGGCTCTGGTTGTTTATATAGAAAGATATCGGACAGCTGGGTTGTTAGCTGTGAGATCGCACGATCTCGAGATTGTCGAGTTGTTGGATATGTCAAATTGAGCGAGATAATTCAACCCTTGATCACTCCCGTGAGATCGGGAGAGACGGTTATGCTGAATCTTGTCTATTCGAGATGGACAGCTGTCGTACGTGATGAAGGGATAAGTCGGCTGAGGTAGCTCAGGTTAGACCTCACGGACGCCTTAGCTCGGTAGGGAGATGAACTCCTCAGCTCATACGACAGTCAGCGGTCGTGTTAACGACCTGAGAGCCTAAAATATTTGGTAATATGTGCTGATCTGAGGTGCTCACGGTAACCACTGTAATACTACCTCCTACTCCCGAGTCTGAGAATCTGACGAAGGGAGTATTGCAAAAGTGCCTCGGATCCGATGCTATGCACTCCTGCCTTCATGCCTGCTTTTAAGGTTCGTGATGTTAGCCGAATACGACTGACATGGACGGGCATAACTAATGGGACCACTCAGACGATGGTCCCTTTGAGGTTTTAATTACTTTATGATGGCTTTTTATTTTCTTCCTCCTTTAAATTGGTGCTTTGAAGGTACAGGTAGCCACAGATATTCTCCTATTATGATTCCTTAAGGCAAGATAGATTTACAACACGTGAAGAGACTTGAGCAAATTCTGACTTATAGGAGACAGATCGTGGTTTCGATTGTTGAAACGGAATCCACGGTCAGGGAAGAAGAACATGCCACTCCTGCCGTTGAACTCATGTCCCCACCATTGGAAGTCGTGGCGCAGGCTTCTCTAGGGAAAGTTCAGGTCGACGGGGTGCCGACAGAGATATCACCAAAAATGAGCACCAAGGGATGCTCCAAAAAGGATCCGGCTGGGTAGCACGGATGGAGAAAGTGGTCGACAACCCAGAGAAGGATCTGGCGACAACAACAGAAATTGAGAGATCTTTGGAGATAGCAACTCCTGCTTGGTGCTTTCTTGCATCCACTTCTCCGATGAGACCCTTAGATCTGACGTTTTGTGCTCCATCTATAGGAGAGAACCTCCAATCCATGATGGAGTACCTCCTACCACTGGCCAAGAGGTTGTTCCTCAACAAGCAAAAGGGGGAGAAGTGATCTGCTGATGCTTTAGGATCCCTTGTGCATGTAGGCCAATGTTTGGTGAGCCTCGTCAGTTCCAATCTCGATGTTCCGATAATAGAGAAGGAGGAGATCGACTTGCTGAAGTATCGATTAGAGAAGAATAATACTGAGTTGATCAAGAAACTCAGCTTTATTGAGGAGGCTCTTCAGGAGGCCTAGGAGTCGATTCTCCATTGGGATGAAGAATTACGGTAGGCCGAAAGATAGATTGTGGCCTTCAAGTGGTAGAAATCCAAGGACGACAGGAAGGTTGAAGGTCTCAAGGAGTGGATTAGAACCTTCAAAAAATAGAGGTCTGAGGCTGAGAGAGACTATCGCTGGGCCCGTGATGATCTGGAGCATCCGAGGAGGACACCTGAAGCGAGAAGAGGTTCTCCTCATCTTGAAACTCATCCTCAAAGGAGCCCCAGTGATGGTCCATCCAAGAGGACCAGAACCTCCAAAGGGACGAGCCGTGGAGAGAGAGCTCCTCGAGGAGGAGGCATTCTGCTTCCAAGGGAGTTCAGACCTCTTCAGAGCCGCTCTTGGGAGTCCAGAAGATCAGATCGGAGGTGGAGCACCTGAAGAAAAAATTGAAAGAGAGAAAGGTAAATCATCAGCTTCTCTGGGGCAAATTTATAGATCCGGAGGTTTTACTCAAACATGCTGAAAGCAAAAGAAAGCAGCTGGAGAAGGAGGGAGTTAAAATCATAGCCCAAGCTTGTAGGACAGTATTTTTTGCGTGCTTCGAGAAGTGCAAGTCCATTGCCCAAGTGCACCTTCCTTCTGACTTCATTCAACATCTTCAAATTGATTGTCTGTATGAGAAGTTATAGGCAATGTTATCGGATAACTTGTCGAGATTTATGGTGACGTCCCACCTTCTGGATGAGGTGGACAAGACTGATGTAGCTGTCCAGATCGAAAGCAACATTTGCGCTGAGGAATATCATCCCACAGATGACTGCTTCGGTAATCCCCTTAAAGAATGATTTATGCCCTCTTTTTCTTTTATTCTTTATGATCCGAGGTTCCTGGTCTTGTAATAAAATCTTCACAGGAACAAATGTAATTTTTTTCTTTTGACAAATATGAATCATGCTTTTAAATATATGAATCAAAATCTTTAATGTATACTCGGCCCCTGGCTATAACTACAAAATTTGATTAGAGAAATAGCCTAGGTGAATACTTAGCCTGTGTTATGCTTCAAGCAAGGCACGATCTGAGCTGAAGGTAAGGAGAAAATTCGAGTTGGCTCTAGCTACGGTTAAAATTGCAAGTGCAATAAAGATCATAATGCTTATGCCAATCCAGGGTGAGTTTCCATACCTATCGTACAGATTTTGAAAAAGACTAGAATTCGAATTGCATCCATGTGGGAGGAATTGGCGCATGTCTGTACACATTCCTTCGAAAGTGGCATAAAGTGTGATTCACCTACCATCAACATTAATACCATATCGGTGGCAACAATCATGTCTATGCACAGTCTCTACGTGTCGCACGTATAGTAGTCTTCTGATGATGCACATTACCTACAATTAATGTGCCAATGGGAGGTGGCTTTTGGTGGTCCCATTCAATTCTGAGGTTATTTAAAATCCTCAGATAGGATGAAACACGGACCTTGTAAAGCTCTGGTTATCTTCTCCTTCCATTGCGAGTTCCTCTCTTCTTCATCTTTTTGTGGCTTTCCTGCATGAGAGAGAGATGGCCTCCACGGAGTCTGACTTTGCGCCACTGGGCTTCAGATTAGAGTTGATAGAGTAGGACATAATCATGCTACATGAGCAATACCAGATACCTCCTGCATTCCAGCTTGAAGTCTCGAGACCAGGTGATCGAGTCTACCGTCTGCCTCTAGGACGTATGGGGTTCTACGAGGAGTGCTTCCGAGCTGGGCTGAGGCTTCCTCTCCACCTTTTTTTTGTGGTGCTCCTCCAATACTTTGAAATATCATCATGTACGGTTGTCTCGAATGCATGGCGTCATATCTGCGACTTCACCATGGTATGCATACTGGCTTGGGTTGCACCAAACATCACATTCTTTCATTTTCTCTTCAGCCTCAAGTGGCATCCAGATTTGCACGGGTGGTGGTATGTGACTCCACAGAAGAAGAAGGATGACTTTCATCTAATATTTCTGGGTATGCCTTCTGTCGTGCACGGTTAGAAGCCAAGGTTTCTCTTCATCTCAAAGACATTAGGTGAAGATTGAAATTTTACTACTTGGGGCGAACCCCGAGAGGTTTCGCTGAAGGAACCTTTGACAGATCAAAACTTGGAGCAGGAGATGGTAGCTCTACGGGGCTTCAGAATTTTGGAGTTGAAAGAGCTGTTGTCAAATCAGATGCTGTTTAATGCCGGTATAAGCCAAGTCGCTCCTCAAGGTACGTGAATCAGTCGCCTGACCTTGAATCTTCTGGTTCTATTTGTTTTACAATTTGATCACCATGATCGCAAAGCTAGATGTTGGGAAGAGCTCGAGCCCACCAAAGAGGGAAAGAAAAACTCTATGGAAAAGAGGTGCCAAACTCGCTATCGGATGGAGCATCCAAGCTAGAGTCGGAGATCCCGTACAGCTGACCCTGGAGGCCAGGGAGTCTGAACCTTCTCCTCCGGAGGATCATGAGATTGTGCGGGTAAGAAGGGGCTTGTCTACCATCTCAGCCCTAGCAGGCAGTTGGGCCGTGCAGGTCAAGGCCTGGAGGAGGTGATTCTGAGCTTACCTGCTCCTCTCAGCTCACCGACCCAACCAGCTTTACTCGCTGTTGAATCTTCTTCAGATGAGGCTCCAACTGAGGTTGCTAGTATTGAAAATTATGTTCTAAAAAGACGATTGAGTTTCTCTTTGTATATGAATTATTGATTAATAAATAAAAATTATTCTGACATTTTTCATCATGAAGTTACATCTTCCTTAAACTCTTGTATTGTGATGAAGTCCTTAGAACTATGTTAGTATACGATAAAGAATGGATTTATTGTATAATTCTTAAACATATTCATGACCAAATAATACATCATTACAGGATGATGACGTTTATTGAGTGGAGGTCGTTGTGTGCATATAGGTTGGTTGTCCTCTTAACCAAGGAGTGTGGTGATACTGGTATAGCATACAGGTGAGATGTAGGAGTACATCGTCACTAAACAAGTGACTCATCTACTGAGCATTCTGCTGTCAAGAACTACTCGCAAAGCATATGGATATAAGTATCCTTCAGATCTGAGATCACCATAGTGACTTGTAAGCAACTCACTGTACTTTGATGTCGGATTATTTGGATTTCTAATACAGTGACGAAAGATTACTGGGTACAGTCAAATACTTATGATATCTGTGTGTGGATCAAAATGGAATTGATCTCTCCAGATTATTAGAGTTGATATATCGCTGTATTTTAATTTAGTAAAATCTTGATCAGGATAATCCATGAGATAGATTTGAAAGGTTGAAATACAATATGGATGAAGCAATCTCAATTAACAGTTAACCTGAGACCATCCTAGAGCATTCAGGATCAAAAAGATGAATTATGCGGTAACCATGTGAATGGGTTCTAAAATATTCTTTTACGATAATTCGACCTATCTGGATGTTGAAAACTATTGCTAGATGGTATCTCGATTAGTATAGAAATCGGTTCCTGTGCTATCAGCTTAGTATTTGAATCTATGGAGTCACGCACACAAATCAAACACCGTAGAAAAATATTGGTCTATATTTATATGTCCAATTTGAAAATACTTGACTTGATTGAACATATAAGCTAACTTGATTGAGAATTAAGCTATGGATCAAATAGAATTGAAGAGTTGACTATGTCTAGCTAGCACTACACATGAGGTTCAGATTCAATTCGGAGATGAACAGTTTTTGATCTATGATCCATGGAGTATATGAGTGATTGAATTTAAGTGCTAATTAATTTTAGATTAGATCTAAATTAATTAAACTTAATTAGATCTAAAATTTTAAGTTAGATTTAGTACAAAAATCCTAAAGAGTTTAGGATTGACAGTCTTTCGAAATTATTTCGAGTCAGTTTCGAATTGGATTCGAATCGGATCCATTTTGGATGAGATATTAGGAATCCCACTTGTACTGGGATTTCACTGTCCTTGGGTTGACCAGCAATTGGTATGGTGCTGGTTGTGGGCATCCCATATGGGTGTGGGAAGGGGTGCATTGTGGATACCTTGTGTGGTTCCAATTCTATCTCATATAGGAGTCCTTCTTTTATGAGTATTGGACTGATTCAAAGCATGTTTGAATTAGGAGTCCTATACTTATTAGGTCATGAGAATCATCTATAAATAGAGAGGGTCTCTACCTATAGATGCATAAGAAAAAAATCAGATTAAGAGAAGAGAGAAAGAGAGAGAGAGGCGTGAGAAGAGGGAGCTCCTTCCCTCCTTCCTTCCTTGGCATCTCCCCATCATTGCCGCCCATCTTTCCCTTGCTGTGGGCTCACCTTGGGTGTCTCCCTTGCTGGTGTGAGGTGTCACACCAGCACCGCTCCTCCTTCGTTTGGTTGGGTTGCAAAAGTGATTTGATCGGAGTTCATCCCACTTTCCTACATTGTCTGACGTGCATGCAAAATAAAGGGTTTGCACTTTCAAGCCTCCACGAAGGTTGATTCCAGATTTTTGAAGATTAATCTCTATTTTCACTACTATTCAGATAAGAATTTGATCCTTTTTTATGCAGATTAATAAAAAATTTGTAGATGCAACCTGGGCTATCTGAAGAGAAACAGTTTTTCTTTCCTTTAATTGGTATTTGAGCAGGCCTTTGATTCATGCATGCATAACTAAATTTTTTTTGATTATTTACATATTGTATGTAATTAAAATTTTATATTAGATATTAAATCTAATTTAAATTTATTTATATAAAATTTTTGATCTAATTTTTATTGGATTAGATGAGCCTGATCAATGGTTGATTAAGATTGTTATGTTTGTTATAATAGAATTTTGCTATTACTAAATTTTTGATGAAATAATAATGAGATTTAAAATTTGTTTTAAATTTATTTTAACAAAATTTTAATACTATTATTTTCATTATGAAGTGGAATTTATTTTAGATCTGAATTGGATCCGTTTTGATAGATATTTAGATCTGAACTCCATTAAAAATCAGCACTATATCAAAATAGATTTTATCAGAAATTTATTCCTTATGTATTTATATTTACATCTAATTACTTTTCTATATGATATAAAATCTAAAATTAATATTTTATAATCAGTATAAGATGTGTTTCAAATTTGATATGATATATGTGATGTATCAAATCTAATTAGATTAGATGAAGAATATGATTGATAAGATCAAGAACATGTTCATGACATAAAATTATTTTGTCAATAATTACATGTTGATGTGATTACAAATGAATTAGATTTCAGATCTTAGCAGCCCAGTACTTAGATTGATGAGATCACCAGACCATCCGATCATAAGATATCATAGAGATTAATCTCTCTTTTGCCTATTTGATGGGTTCTCTTATGACGTATAGGTGTGTCATTGTAATCCGATTTCATGAAAAAAAAAATGAATAGATTTTTATATATTATTTTGATCATAAATATGTTTAGATTAGATTTAAGTGATTTATGATTCACTATAATAAGATAAAATTTAGATATAAAATTATTTTAAAACTGAATAGCATGTTACATTAGATGTAATCGGTATCGCCCAAGCATGCTTAATTATGGAGTTTTGATGGGATCTATGAAGGAACCAGATCTAGGGTTTCAGGATTAGATCTTGAAATTTTTTCAAGATCAGGCAGCGAAAGATTAAAATAAATCAAAATTTATTTTTTAAAATTAGAGAATCCTTAGATCTAAGATCCTATTACATAATTATTACATAGTATTAAATCAAAAATTAAAATATATAGAGCATGAGCTACATGTTAATCATATCAACATGTTTCTATACTATATCTAATGTATGTATTAAATAATAGATCAGATCTATTATCTTGCAAGTTAGATGTTCTAACCTTGCTAATCCGGGCTTGAGGATGATGTTCCAAACCGCACACACGTTAGGTCTCTAGGAGTCATCCACACGAGCCCACGAATCTCGATCAGAAGTTCTGCTTCAGAAAATTAGCACAGTATGCTAGTACTGCACTGATCCTTCTTCGATGGTTGATCAGATGCCTCCTTCTTCTTGATTAGGGCTCTTCCAAAGATGAAAAATAGGAGAAGTTTTAGATCTGAGATGCTCTCAGAAAAACTCAAGATGGAGGAAGGAAAGAGATGAAACTAACAACCCTAGAAGAAGACCCTCTTCTTCTTCTCTTTACTCTCTCCTAGACACCCTGTCTTGTGTCTATTATATCTCCATGACCCAAAAGTCTTTCTCTTTGATTTTTGGATGCCCCAAAGGTCTCTCAAATCTCTATGTTCTTCAAAAATTTTATGAAAAAACTCATTTTATAAAGAGAGATATGATAGAGTCCTTGTCTAGATCAAATACCTAGTCAAGGCTTATCCAAACATGGCAAGATAAGGAGTGCCCAAATCTTGGGTGCCTCCTCCTTATTTTCAAGCATGGACCACCAGCAAAGAGTGCACAATGTGTGCCTTAAAAGTCACAAAAATTTCAAAAAAAAATTGGATAAATTTGGTGCAAAAAGGAAAGAGTTTTGGATTTTTAAAACTCCATCTCATAGAATTTGAAATCCAAACTTATTCCTACTTTGATTTGATCCACAACCAATTTTCATGTATAAAAGAAGAGAGAAAACCTTTTGGACGTGGGAAAGATCTGGGAGAGGGTTTTTATCGCATAAAATAAGAGAGGATTAGCATGGAATAAGAGAGAGGGCATGGGGGGCTTATGTGGTGCAAGGTGGAATCCTAGTCTTATTAGGATTCTATCTTATGACTTGTTTTAATTTGGTTTCTCAAACCAAATCAAATAAAAATTAGATCAACCCAATTAAAATAGGTCTTAACCCAATTAAAAATCTAATTTAATCAGATTAAATTAGATTTAAATCTGATTTAATTTTTTAATCAAATTAAAAATTAGGTTGACCCAAGTCCTAATTGAACTAGAATTAATTTTTTTTTCTTGCACTTGGCTTATCCAATAAACCAATTGGACTTGATCCAATCAAGCCCAAATCAAATCTAATTAAATTATATTCAATTAAACTTAATCTCAGTCCATTGGCTTAATCAAATTAAGCCAATTAGCAATCAAATTGCTAATCGATCCTCCTGCAACACTTGCACTAGGTTAAATGTCAATCGTATTGATCATTTAACCTTAGAACGATTCTTAATCATTGATCAACCATCCGATCGGATCATGAACTCTAATGTGTATGACCTCATAGGTCCGAACCTAAGTCGGTAGCATAGAAATAAATTTTTGTACCAATCTAAGTGACCATCTAGCAATGGTACCCGACGATCGGATAGGTCGAATGTGTAGAACAACATCCTTAGAATCCATGCGGATATAGTTTTCATATAATTCATCCCCTTGACCAAAATGATCATAGGACACCTCAGAGTTCAACTGTCAACTCTGATCAGGTTGTCCACATTGTATTTCAAAATATCAAATCCTTTTGATGGATTATCCTGGCTAAGTTTTGCTAAATTGAAATACAGTGACTCATTCTTCTCCAACTCTTGGAGTGGTCAATCCCATCTCGATCACACTCTGACTTCACAAGTACTTGACTATGCCCAGAAGCCTTCCGTCACTGAATTAAAAATTCAGTTAGTCCAGTACCAAAGCACAGTGAGTTGCTTGCAAGTCACTGAGGTGATCTCAGGTCTAAGGAACACTTATACCTATATCCCATCAGAGTCATTCTCGACAGCAGAATGCTTTGGAGTTGGTCACGTTCAATGACGATGTACCTTTACATTTCACCTGTATGTCATACCAATGTCTCCACACTCTTTGGTTAAGAGGACAACCAACCCATATGGCCTACAGCGATCTATGCTCGATAGAAGCTGTCGTCCTTATTAACAGCCTATCATTTGGTCATGAACAGTTTTAAGGACTAATCGATAAATTCTCTCTTTATTGAATTTAAATAGTCTTAAGGACTTCATCATAACAACGGAGTTCATTAGAAGATGAAAGCTTATGATGAAAATATCAAAAATATATTTTATTTATTAATAAATCAATTATAATACTTGGTTGCTCAACCGTCAACAGCTTGACGATTGATTTTTGGGATATATTTTCCAACAACTCTCACTTGTCCTAAAGCCACTCGGCACAGTATTTAATATCCATCTTTGACTTGTGATTGTCGAACTCTTTTATCGCCAGGGCTTTAGTGAAGGGGTCGGTCAGGTTCTCCTTTTCGTCGATCTTCTGAAAGTCGACGTCACCTCGATCCATGATCTCCCAGACCAGGTGGAAGTGGTGCAAAGTGTGCTTCATCCGCTGGTGTGCTTTGGGTTCCTTTACCTGAGCTATGGCACCAGTGCTGTCGTAGTAGAGCAGGACCGAACCATCGAGGGAGGGTGCTACTCTGAGCTCGATGATGAATTTCCTCAGCCACACAGCTTCTTTTGCGGCATCCGATGCTGCGATGTACTCCACTTCACAAACAGAGTCTACCACAGTATGCTGCTTGGAACTCTTCCAGCAGATAGCTCCACCATTTAGAATAAAGATATAACCCGACATGCTTCTGCTGTCATCATGGTCAGATTGAAAGCTGGAGTCTGTGAACCCCACAAGTTTCAGATCTGACTCGCCATAAACCAACCATTGATCCTTAGTATTTCTTAAATACTTAAGGATGGCTTTCACCACTTTTCAATGGTTTTCTTCAGGATCAGATTGGTATCTACTCACTACTCCTAGTGAGTATGCCACATCTAGTCTTGTATATGTCATGGCGTACATGATAGATCCCACGGTCGAAGCATATGGGACTCTACTCATACACTCTTTCTCTTCAAAAGTTATCGAACAATCCTTCTTAGAGAGAGAAATTCCATGGCCTATTGGTAGATAGCCCTTCTTGGAATTCTTCATGCTGAACCTCTTCAGCACAGTGTCTATGTACGTGGACTGGGATAATCCAAGCATCTTTTTAGATCTATCCCTATAGATCTTCATCCCTAGGATGTAGGATGCTTCACCCAAGTCCTTCATGGAGAACTGCGATGACAACCAAACTTTTATTCCCTATAGTACGGGGATGTCATTCTTGATTAAGAGAATATTATCCATGTACAAGACAAGGAATACCATAACTGGATCATTTGCCCATTTATAGATGCAGGGCTCTTCTCTATTCTTAACGAAGC
Organism: Elaeis guineensis; assembly: GCF_000442705.2. NCBI lineage: Eukaryota > Viridiplantae > Streptophyta > Magnoliopsida > Arecales > Arecaceae > Elaeis > Elaeis guineensis. The sequence continues at coordinate 56,250,599 of NC_025993.2, forward strand.
CATACGTTTTGATCACTTTATCAAAATGCATGTTCCAACTCCGAGAAGCTTGCTTCAATCCATAAATGGATCTCTGAAGCTTGCACACCTTGGACTCATCTGTGGATGTAAACCCCTCAGATTGTATCATATTACACCTCTTCGATCAGCTCTCCATTCAGGAAAGCTGTCTTTACATCCATTTGTTAGATCTCATAATCCAGATGGGCAGCTATTGCAAGCATTATCCGAATGAATTTGAGCATTGCCACAGGAGAAAATATCTCATCATAGTCAATACCATAACATTGACGATACTCCTTGGCAACCAGACTGGCTTTATAGGTCTCCACCTTTCCATCTATGTCCCTTTTTCTTTTGAATACTCAATGGGTTTAACCCCTTCAGGTGGGTCAACCAATGTCCATACATCATTGACCTTCATGGACTCCATTTTGGATTTTATGGCTTCAAGCTATTTCTCGAAATCAGGTCTCTGCATTGCATCCATATAGGTGATCGGATCCTCATCGTTCTCATCGAGTTCGATGGGATCACCGTCCCGGACCAAAAAACTATAGTATCTGTCTGGCTGATGCGGTACTCTATCGGATCGCCTTAATGGTGCAGATACATTGAGCTTCGGATCTGATCTAATCAAATCCGACTCAGGTTCAGCTATTGGTGTCGGTCCTTCTACTTGTTAAACTTCATCAAGTTCAACCTTAGAGGCAACGGTTCCTTCACCAAGGAACTCCTTTTCTAAAAAGATTGCCTTAAGGCTGATGAACACCTTTTGTTCATCAGCGTGGTAGAAAAAATATCCTTGGATCTCTTTAGGGTACCCGATGAATGTGCATTTGTCAGACCTAGATCCAAGTTTATTTGTGACTAATCATTTGACATAGGTCGGACACCCCCAGACCCTAAGGTGTGAAAGTACTGGCTTACCGCGTCCATATCTCATATGGAGTCTTAATTACAGACTTACTTGAAACCCTATTTAACAGATAACAGGTCAATTCGAGTGCATATCCCCAGAAGGATATCGGCAAGCTGGCAAAACCCATCATGGATCGGACCATGTCTAACAGAGTCCGATTTCTCCTTTTAGACACACCATTATGCTGTGGTGTTCCTTGAGGAGTCCATTGGGAGAGAATCCCATTCTCTCCTAGATATGTGAGAAACTCACTAGAAAGATATTCTCCTCTTCGATCAGATCGAAGAGTTTTAATGCTCTTCCCAGTTTATTTTTCTACTTCACTTTAAAATTGTTTGAACATTTCAAATAAATCTGACTTATGTTTCATTAGATAGACATATCCATATCTGGATAGATCATCCGTAAAAATTATGAAGTAGAAATATCCACCTCTAGCACTTGTGCTCATGGATCCGCATACATCAGTATGTACTAGGTCCAAGAGCTCAGTAGCTCTCTCATCTTTTTCAGTAAAAGGTGACTTGATCATTTTACCAAGAAGACAGGACTCAGAGGTTGGAAGGGATTCACAATCATTGACTTCGAAGATTTCCTCTTGAGTCAACCTGTTTATTCTGTTCTTGTTTATATGACCTAGCCTACAGTGCCATAAGTAGATATCTGACACACTATCTAATCTAGGGTGCTTGCTAGTTGAATAGACTACATTAACATGTTGTGATAACATATACACATCATTGTTCAAATATCCATAAAAAATAGTAACATCATTCATAATGATATTACAAACTTATTTCTTTATTGAAATTTCATAATCATTTTTGGCCAGAAGGCCTACAAAAATAATATTTAAAAAGAAACTGGGACAGAAATGACAATCATTAAGAACAACGATATGGGATTCAAATACAAGTTTTAAGATTTTTAATGCTACAACTGGAACTGGTCTTCCATCTCCAACATTCAGGAACCTCTCATCTTGCTCGAATCTCCTACTAACCTGCAACCCCTGCAATGAATTGCAAATATGGTAAGGGCTATCGGTATCCAATACCCAGTCAGTTATATCACAAATAGAGAAATTGTAAGGAGTTATCATATAAATACCTTGCCCAGCAACAACTTGCTGTTTTCTCTGCCTGTTCGGGTCTAGGGAGGCAATGTACTGGGGACAGTTCCTCTTCCAGTGCCTCCGCTTCTTGCAAAAGAAGCATTCAGCTTGACTCTTATTGGACTTGATCTTTTTGGTCTGGCCCTGCACTGATGTCCTAGCCTGAACTTGCACCTTTTTCATTTTCTTCTTCTTGTTCTTCTTCCCTTTCTTAAAGGATCGAGAACCAGAAGACGAACCTCCCACTAAGTTCATCGACTCCTTGTGGAGTTGGTGATCATTCTCAAAGTTCTGAAGCAACCCCAGTAACCCATGGTAGTTCACTTCAGGCTTTGTCATTCTATAATGAGTGAGGAATGGGAGATAAGACTTGGGTAGTGAGTTTAGTATTGCATCCTTCCCAAGCTGCTCATGCAAGGAAAAGCCGAGCTTGCTTAATCGTTCCATCAGCTCGATCATGTACAATACATGATCAGTGATGGAGGCACCATCCTGTATTTTAGCATTGAAGATGGCACAACTAGTCTTGTGCCTCTCCACGTCATCGGGTGTGCCAAAGGCATCCTCCAACACTTGAAGCATGTCCTTTGGCTGAGCCATCTCGAATCTGTGACTGAACTCGTCGCTCATGACAGCTAGTATGATACAGCGCACCATGGTCTGGTCACTGAGCCACTTCTGGTAAGTGTCTCTGACTGTTCCACGTGCATTGGCAGCTGGCTCCTCAGGTGCAGGATCCATTATCACATATAGGATCCGTTCATGCTCCAGGACTATCTTCAACTTTTGATACCAGCTATCGAAGTTGGATCCCATCGACTTATCATTGTCCAACAATAATCGGAGTGATAGGGAAGTTGCCATATCTGCATAAAAAAAAACCATAACTTAATTAGTAATTGATTCATTAAATCTAAAGATTTGAACTTTAATCAAAAAGTTTCTCTCACTATTTTATTCAAATTGGTAGCCTCTACCTCCAATTCGAGGAATTACCCTAATTTCGTAGTGGGTACTAGAATCCACTTAGACTGCACACAAGCCCAACTTTGGTTGGCCAACCCATGTACATCTAAGGGTAGGTTCATAACCAATTATTTCTCTAAATAATTTTTAATAATTTTAATTTTACCTCAGAAACCTAATCAGTAGGCTTTGGCCTCCACTATAAGGATTCGGTTAGGTCCAACCATTAACATGACCATACTTGGTGCATCTAACTAACGAATGATTAAGTCCAACTTTGGTTGGCTCACCTAACCACCATTAGAGAGACACTTCCAAGTCGTCATATGATGAGTGATAATTCTATTAGTCAACAAGCACTAGGCCTTTGGGTCTGCAATGATTATTGAGTTAATGGACTCATTATCAAACACCTTAATGGGAGGTTATGACTCAGTTATCTCCATAACTTTATCATTTTAAGGACTTAATAATTTTAGAAGATTTAAATAATTTAGAGGATGAGGTCAGATGAACCAGCTTATCATGATCCTCCCACTGGCTTCACCAAGTCAGCTTAAGGGAGACCATTAAAAGGACTAGTCTAGGAGCACCTAAATCAGTCACACTGATTTACCTAGCTGACATGGGTTAGCTCGAATAGTCAAGTGATCCGATCAAAATATAATTTCATCAAGAGGCCAAGTAAGTTCGATCAATGGGAGGGTCGGCTAAAACTTGCCTTAGATACCATAAAAAATAGCCAGGTAAGCGGGCTCCCAATTAAAAACCACCGATCTGGTTTACTTTAGACACCAACTGGTTTAATTTGTTTCGATTAGATCAACCTAACAGTTCGTGCTAGACCACCTAGCCAAGAATCAAGTCCATTTGGTTTTCGTTAAAGACATGGATTTGACCAACTACAACTATTGTAATTGATCTAGAGAATCTTTGACCTAATCTAAGACAATAATTGATTAGATTTAGTCAATTCTCTAATTAAGTCCATCTTTAATCTAACCATAGGTCTAACCCAATTAATAGACCTAATTTCCACTAACCCATTAACCCAATATGTTATGGTTTGTGTCTTAGGTTCTTCAATTCACAATCCAAGAACCTAATCAAACAACTTCTTAATTCTTAATTAAATTTTGGACTGAGAGTTAGGTTCGACTTTTCGAAAATAATTTTCATATTTGTAAAATAATTTTACAATATGGTTCTACCAAGTATATTGCATGTTTGATTCATAATCAAGATGCAAGTGAAATAAATATGAAACTACTTTAGATCTAATCTAAATAGGTTCATGTAATTGAAATAATTTTAACTTTAAATAATTTTTTTGCATAAAAATTATTAACAAAAAATTTTATTTTAAATTTAAATATTTTTTAAATTTAATAAATTATAAATTTAATCTAGATCATATCTAACAAATTTATGATTGAAGATAGATCTACACGAACTAGGACAACCTTTGCATTGTAAGCGGTAAACCTTACAGCAGGATAACCTTGCAGTTCATGATTGATCTAAAATTTTAATTTTAGATTTAATAATCAAATTATAAATTATATCTAATCTAAAAGATAATCTAAGCATGTATAAATAATCATGTAATAAACAACCTTAGGCTCTGATACCAATTGAAGGAACCAGATATAGGGTTTCAGGGTTAGATCTTGAAACTTTTTCAAGATCAGACAGTGGAAGATTAAAATAAATTAAAATTTATTTTTTAAAATAAAAAAATCTTTAAATTTAAGATTCTATTACATGATTATTATATAGCATTAAATCAAAAATTAAAATATATAGAGCATGAGCTACACGTTGATCATATCAACATGTTTCTATACTACATCTAATGTATGTATTAAACAATAGATCAGATCTATTACCTTGCAAGTTAGACATTCTATCCTTGCTGATCCGAGCTTGAGGATGATGTTGCAAACCGCACATGCTTCCGATCTCTACGAGTCATCCACACGAGCTCACGAATCTCGACCAGATGTCCTGCTTCAGAAAATCAGCATAGTATGCTAGTACTGCGCTGATCCTTCTTCAATGGTTGATCAGGTGCCTTCTTCTTGATTAGGGCTCTTTCAAAGATGAAAAGTAGGAGGAGGAGTTTTAGATCTAAGATGCTCTCAGAAAAACTCAAGATGGAAGAAGGGAAGAGATGAAACTAACAACCCTAGAAAAAGACCCTCTTCTTCTTCTCTTTACTCTCTCCTAGACACCCTATCTTGTATCTATTATATCTCCATGACCCAAAGGTCTTTCTCTCTTATTTTTGGACGCCCCAAAGGTCTCTCAAATATCTGTGTTCTTCAAAAATTTTATGAAGAAACTTATTTTATAGAGAGAGATATGATAGAGTCTTTGTCTAGGTCAAATACCTAGTCAAGGCTTATCCAAATATGGCAAGATAAGGGGCGTCCAACTCTTAGGTGCCTCCTCCTTATTTTCATGCATGGACCACTAGCAAAGGGTACACAATGTGTGCCCTAAAAGCTATAAAAATCTCCCAAAAAATTTGGATAAACTCGGTGCAAAAAGGAAAGAGTTTTGGATTTCTAAAACTCTATCTCATAGAATTTGAAATCCAAACTTATTCCTACTTTGATTTGATCCACAACCAATTTTCATGTATGAAAGAAGAAAGGAAACCTTTTGGACGTGGGAAAGACCTGGGAGAGGGCTTTTGTCACACAAAATAAGAGGGGATTGGCGTGGAATAACAGAGAGGGCGCGGGGGGGGGGGGGGGGGGGCTTATGTGGCGTAAGGTGGAATCCTAGTCTTACTAGGATTCTATCTTATGACTTGTTTTAATTTAGTTTCTCAAACCAAATCAAACTAAAATTAGATCAACCCAATTAAAATAGGTCTTAATCTAATTAAAAACCTAATTTAATCAGATTAAATTAAATTTAAATCTGATTTAATTTTCTAATCAAATTAGAAATTAGGTTGACCTAAGTCCTAATTGAACTAGGACTAGTTTTTTTTTCTTGCACTTGGCTTATCCAATAAACTAATTGGACTTGATCCAATCAAGCCCAAACCAAATCTAATTAAATTATATTCAATTAGACTTAATCTCAGCCCATTGGCTTAATCAAATTAAGCCAATTAGCAATCGAATTGCTAATCGATCCTTCTACAACACTTGCACTAGGTTAAATGTCAATCATATTGATCATTTAACCCTAGAATGATTCTTAATCGTTGATCAATCATCCGATTGAATGATGAACTCTAATGTGTGTGACCTCATAGGTCCGAACCTAAGTCAGTAGCACAGAAATAAATTTTTGTACCAATCGAAGTGACCATCTAGCAATGATACCCGACGATCGGATAGGTCAAATGTGTAGAATAACATCCTTAGAACCCATGCGGATATAGTTTTCATATAATTCATCTCCTTGACCGAAATGATCATAGGACACCTTAGAGTTCAACTGTCAACTCTGATCAGATTCTCCACATTGTATTTCAAAATATCAAATCCATCTGATGGATTATCCAGGCCAAGGTTTTGCTAAATTGAAATATAGTGATTCATTCTTCTCCAACTCTGAGAGTGGTCAATCCCATCTTGATCACACTCTGACTTCGCAAGTACTTGACTATGCTCAGAAGCATTCCGTTACTGAATTAAAAATTCAGTTAGTCCAGTACCAAAGCACAGTGAGTTGCTTGCAAGTCACTGAGGTGATCTTAGATCTAAGGGACACTTATACCTATATCCCATCAGAGTCATTCTCGACAGTAGAATGCTCTGAAGTTGATCATGTTCAATGATGATGTGCCCTTACATCTCACCTATATGCCATACCAGTGTCTCCACACTCCTTAGTTAAGAGGACAACCAACCCATATGGCCTATAGTGACCTATGCTCGATAGAAGCTGTCATCCTTATTAACGGCCTCTCATTTGGTCGTGAACAGTTTTAAGGACTAATTGATAAATCTTCTCTTTATTGAACTTAAATAGTCCTAAGGACTTCATCATAACAACGGAGTTCATTAGAAGATGAAAGCTTATGATGAAAATATCAAAAGTATATTTTATTTATTAACAAATCAATTACAATACTTAGTTGCTCAACTGTCAACAGCTTGACGATTGGCTTTTGAGACATATTTTTCAACAATCCGATGCATTAGTGCTAGTATGATCGTACCCTTCATGATCTCTTTGAAATTCTTAGATATTGTTCGATGTGTGCCCTAGAAGCCAATCTTGACTGATACAGATTTTTTTTAAAGTATGTTTTTAGACACATCAAGTAAGTCTCGCAGCCCGCATGGCAGTGTCAGTCTCCAGACTCAGTTTTTTTTGTGAGAGAAAACGTTACCCGTGGCAGAAGAAACAGATCTCCATAAAAATTATGAAAAAAAATCTTGAAATAAAAATAAAAAGGACAAAGATTAAAAGTGGTGCAATATGAGACTTCCTAGGGTGTCACACATCCTAGCACTACTCTCGCCTAAGCACGCTTAACTATGGAGTTCTGATGGGATCCGGTGCATTAGTGTTGGTATGATTGCACCCATCATGATCTCTTCAAAATTCATAGATATAACGTAGCGGCCGTTGCATGCCATCAGTAACCCTCCCACCATCTTGGTTTATAGGATATCAGACCCTTCAAGTGGGTCCCACGAGCCTGCACGGCACTGTCAGTTTTCAGACTCAGTTTTCTCCTTCCCAGGAGGTCACCCATCCTAGCACTACTCTCACCCAAGTGGATCCGATGCATTAGTGCTTGTATGATCACACCTATCATAATTTCTTCGAAATTCATAGATATAATGCAGCGGCCGTTGCACGCCATCAGTAACCTCCCACCATTTTGATTTGTAGGGTACCGGACACTTCAAGTGGATCTCGCAAGCCCGCATGGCGCTGTTGGTCTCCAGACTCAATTTTTTTTTGAGAGAAATCCATGGCAGAAGAAAGAGATCCCCATAAAAATTATGGAAAAAAATCTTGAAATAAAAATAAAAAGGATAAAGATTAAAAGGGATGTGACACGATGACTTCCCAAGGGATCACCCATCCTAGTACTACTCGCCCAAACACGCTTAACTGTAGAGTTCTGATGGGATCCGATGCATTAGTGTAGGAATGATCGCACCTATCACGATCTCTTCAAAATTCGTAGATATAACATAGCGTTTATTGTATGCCATCAGTAACGCTCCCACCATCCTGGCCTGTAGGGTATCGGACACTTCAAGTGGTTCCCTGAGCCTGCATGGCACTATCAGTCTTCGGACTCAGTTTTTTTTTTTGAGAGAAAATGTTACCCGCGGCAGAAGCAAGAGATCTCCATAAAAATTATGGAAAAAGATCTTGAAATAAAAATAAAAATGACAAAGATTAAAAGGGGTGCAACACGAGGACTTTTCGGGAGATCACCCATCCTGGTACTACTCTCGCCCCAGCATGCTTAATTGTGGAGTTCTGATGGGATCCGGTGCATTAGTGCTTGGTATGATCGCACCCAACACGATCTCTTCAAAATTCATAGATATAACGTAGCGGTCATTGCACGCCATCAGCAACCCTCCCACCATCCTGGCTTGTACGGTAGCATACCTTTAAGCGAGTCCCATGAGCCCGTATGGTACTATCAGTCTCCAAACAATTTTTTTTTGAGAGAAAACATTATCTGTAGCAGAAGAAAGAGATCTCCATAAAAATTATCAAAACAAATCTTGAAATAAAAATAAAAATGATGAAGATTAAAAGGGGTGCATCACGAGGACTTCTTAGGGGGTCACCCATCCTAGTACTACTCTCGCCCAAGCACGCTAAACTATGGAGTTCTGATGGGATCCGGTGCATTAGTACTGGTATGATCGCACCCATCATGATTTTTTCGAAATTCGTAAATATAATATAGCAGCCATTGCACACCATCAGTAACCCTCCCACCATCCTGGCATGTAGGCCAAGCACGCTTAACCACGGAGTTCTGATGGAATCCGATGCATTAGTGCTAGTATGATCGCACCCATCATGATTTCATCGAAATTCATAGACATAGTGCAGCAGTCGTTGCATGCCATTAGTAACCCTCCCACCGTCCTAGCCTGTAGGGTACCGAATACTTCAAGGGGTTCTTGCGAGCCCGCATGGCACTGTCGGTCTTTAGACTCAGTTTTTTTTGAGAGAAAACGTTATCCGTGACAGAAGAAAGAGATCTCCATAAAAATTATAGAAAAATATCTTAAAATAAAAATTAAAAAGATGAAGATTAAAAAAGGTGCAACACAAGGATATCCTTGGGGGTCACCCATCCTAATACTACTCTCGCACAAACACGCTTAACTGTAGAGTTCTGATGGGATCCGATGCATTAGTGCTGGTATGATTGCAGCCATCACAATTTCTTCAAAATTTGTAGATATAGCGCAGCGGCCATTGCACGCCATTAGTAACCCTCCCACCATCCTGGTCTGTAAGATACCAGATACTTCAAGTAGATACTGCAAGCCCGTATGGCACTGTCGGATTCCAGACTCAATTTTTTTTGGAGAAAAATTGTTACCCACGACAGAAGAAAGAGATCTCCATAAAAATTATGAAAAAAATTTTGAAATAAAAATAAAATGGATGAAGATTAAAAGGGTTTTTACACTAGGACTTTCTAGGGGGTCACCCATCCTAGTACTACTCTCGCCCAAGCACGCTTAACTGCAGAGTTCTGATGGGATCCGATGCATCAGTACTGGTATGATCGCACCCATCACGATCTCTTCAAAATTCATAAATATAACATAGCGACCATTGCACGCCATCAGTAATCCTCCCATCATCCTGGCCTGTAGGATATCGAACACTTCAAGTGAGTCCCGCGAGCTCGCATGGCACTGTCGGTCTCCAGACTCAATTTTTATTTTGAGAGAAAACGTTACCAGTGGCAGAAGAAAGAGATCTCCAAAAAAATTGTAGAAAAAATTCTTGAAATAAAAATTATGTTGGAGCACGATCCCGACTCCTCCCACGGACCTTGGGTGCAGCGAAACCAGCAAAAAAATAAATCTGGAGACTTCTGGACTCGATCGAAGGCCCTAGACGAAATCAGCCTGGTTGCTATATTCTTCGTCAGCCTTTCGTTCCAAATAAAGAACACCTCTAAGATCACCTCTAAAAAATCCAAGATCTGGTACCCAACCAGATCAGGCCTGGATCGAGGTCTTCCAATTTGTAGATCTCAAATCGGGGCATTCTAGATAGGGAAGAGGTAGATAGAACCAGACCTTGCAGATCTGTCCTGCTGCAGCCTTTCCTATAGATCTGTTGATAGAGATTTCACCTGCACCTCAAACGACCTCAGATCAACTCCAGATCTGAGAAGAACTTGTACCAACCTCATAGAAAGAGATTCTAAGTCCTAGACCTGATGTTTGGGTGGCTGCAAGAGAGGGAGAGGCAATATGGTTGGCGGCACAAAGGGGGAGGGGCTCAAAACCCTAGCGCCTCCCCTGCTTTTCTTGCCTTTTATGGACCTGGCGGCAAGAAACCCTAGGGTTTCTTGCTCCTGGGGCATGGAGAATAGCTGAAGAGAGAGGGAGAAGAGAGAGAGAGACTTGAGAGAAAGGATTTTCGTATTCCTTGGCTTAATCAAACCTATACAGTGCATGTATATATAAACATAGGGTCAAGTGATCCAAACCCAAAACTCCCTTGACCAACTCTATGGGAGATTAGGTTAACCCAAGCCCATGTACACTCATGACTCGACCTAATCTCATCTATCCTAAGCCTAGACCTGGCCCATAAAGAGTTGGTCCCTTGAGGCCCACATAACCTAGACCTCAAGAACCCGAAAGGCCCACAGCCTTTCAATCTAGGGCCCAACTAGCCTTAGAGCCTCCATGAAGCCCTCATGAATGATGGACCTTGGCCTTAGACTTGGTCCCCTGGGCCTTGGGCACACCACCTGGATCACAACAATCTCCACCTTGGTGTCCCAAGGCCTCAACCAGCTTCACTCTGTCCATCAGCCGAATCAGCTCAACACATCTCTGAAAGCTGTCCCATGGAAGTACCTTCGTAAGTGCATCAGCTGGGTTCTCCTTGGTGTGTACCTTTACCAACTCCACCTCACCATCCTCCATAAGATCCCTGATCTGATGATACCGAATGTTGATGTGCTTTGTCCTTGCATGATAGACTGAGTTCTGTGCTAATAGAAGTGCACTCTGGCTGTCACAGTGCACTCTAATGGCCTCCTGAGTAAGGCCCATCTCCATCAATAAATCCTTCAGCCAAATTGCCTCCTTAGCTGCTTCTGTCAGCCCAATGTACTATGCCTCTATAGTGGATAGGGCCGTGATAGGCTGCAGACTCGATCTCCAAGAAATAAGACCTCCATACAGGCTAAAGATGAAGCCTGTCGTAGACCTCCGGGTATCCACATCTCCATCGAAGTTTGCATCTACATAACCTCCAATCAGCCCCTGAGCCTCCCTGGATATGTCAGAGTATCCCACTGTACCTCCTCGCTGTTTGTAGTAGATGCCAACTCCAACTGAACCTGCCAGGTATCTGAATATCCACTTCAGAGCTCTCTGGTGCTCCCTGCCAGGCTGTGCCATGAACCTGCTAACCTGACTCACTGCATGAGCGATGTCTGGCCTACAACAGACCATCGCATACATCAAGCTTCCAACTCCTGAAGCATAAGGAACCATCTCTATCTCCTGAGCGTCCACCTCAGTCTGTGGCACCATGGTCTTCCAGAGTCTGAAGTGACCGGCAAGTGGCAGCTCCACCGGCTTTGCTCCCTTCATCCTGAACCTCTCTAAGACCTTCTGTATGTAGCCCCCCTGAGATAGATGCAGCACCCTCCGGGCTCGGTCTCTGAAAATCTCCATGCCTAGGATCTTCCTTGCAGGGCCCAAATCCTTCATCTCAAACTCCCGAGATAAGGATGCCTTCAGATCCTGCACAACCTTCCTACTCTTGCATGCTATAAGCATGTCATCCACATACAAGAGTAGGAACACCCTAGAACCATCCTCAAGAGACTGAACATAAACACAGGGATCAAACTCGCACCTAGAAAGTCCAATGCTGTGCACATAGGTGTCAAACCGCTTGTACCATTGCCTCGATGACTACTTCAGCCCGTACAGTGACTTCTGCAACAGACAAACCTTTCCCTCTGATCCTGGATCCCTGAAACTGGGTGGCTGCTCCATGTAAATCCTCTCCTCCAAATGCCCATGGAGGAACGCTGTCTTGACATCCATCTACTCCAGCTCTAAATCCTGAGCTGCTACAATGCTCAGCAACACTCTGATGGAAGTATGTCTGACGACGGGAGAGAAGACGTCGCTGAAGTCGATGCCTTCCTTCTGGGAGTATCCCTTGGCCACTAACCTCACCTTGAATCTGATATCTCCCTGCTCTGAAGACCCTTCCTTGTGACTGTAGACCCATTTGCAGCCAATGGGCCTCTTTCCCTGTGGCAACTGCACCAATCACCACGTCTGGTTCTGGTGGAGAGACTGCATCTCCTCAGACATCGCCTGGACCCACCGCTCTCTGTCCTAGCTCTCAATAGCCTCTTGATACGTATATGGGTCTCCATTCGCTGTCACCAGGGTATATGACAGCATCTCCTTGAAGCCATATCGGTCCGATTGCCTGATGGTCCTCTTGGGCTTGTGTAGGGCAACACCGATATCAATCCTCGGTCCAGCTCGCTCCTGCTGGACCTCTCCACCTCGATCATCCATTCGAGTCCTCTCCACCTATGGAGACACCTTAGGTAGGTTCTCCATCTGAATGTCATGTCCTCCCGTAGTACCTGTTAGAGGCAAAATCAAAGAGGTAAGCTATCTAGCAGCACCCTGCAGGACCACCTCCTGCTCCTGCTGCTCCTCCATGCCTGCTCGCCTCCGTAGGACTGACTCCTCATCAAAAGTCACATCCTGACTAATGATGACCTTCTTTTTCAAGGGATCCCATAGCCTGTATCCCTTAACTCCTCGCGGATAGCCTAGAAACACCATCTTGCGTGATCTGACGTCTAGCTTGCTCCGCTCACCAGCTCAAATGTGCACATAGGCCGTGCACCCAAATATCCGTAGATGGCCCGGCCCAACTGTCCTCCCAGACCACACCTCCTCTGGAAGCCTGCCATCCAACCTGGTGTGAGGTGATCGATTGACCAAGTAACCCGTTGCGTCAACTGTGTCAACCCAGAACGCCTTTGGAAGCCCTGCCTGCAGCCTCATGCATCGTGCCTTTTCTAGAAGTATTCTGTTCATCCTCTCGGCCATCCCATTTTGCTGTGGAGTCCCCTTAACTGAGAAGTGTCTCCTGATCCCACACTCCTCACAGCAGTCCTGGAACTCTCTGCTGGTGTACTCTCTGCCATTGTCTGACCTCAGACACTTCACGCTCCTCCCCTGCTCCTTCTCCATCTCAGCTCTCCAGATTTTGAACTTGGTGAAGACCTCAGACTTCTCTCTCATGAAGTAAATCTAGAGTTTTCTTAAGAAATCATCAATCAGGGTCATGAAGTATCTGGCCCCATTCTTAGCTGAAACTGGGGCTGGTCAACACATATCCGTGTGTACTAACTCCAGAGGGGCTGCACTGCGGGTTGTACTGATGTTGAACTGAACTCTCCTCTGCTTTCCCATCTGGAAAGGCTCACAGATCTCCCCTGTAGCACCATCCTCCAGATCAGAGATGAGTCCTCTCCTGCTCAACTCCCTCAGCCCCTTGTCACCCATGTGGCCTAGACGGTAGTGCCACATCCTGTAAGCCCCCTGCTGGTCCTGTGTTGCAGCTGCTGCATCAGACTCTCCGGTCACTGCAGATCCCTCCATGCGATAGAGGTTATTGTCCAACCTCCTGCCTCTCATCACCACCATAGCTCCATTGGAGATGTTTAATACTCCGCTTCTAGCCCTACTGCTGAAGCTATATCCACTGCGCTCCAAGTAGCCTAGTGACACCGAATTCTGTTCCAGCTCCGGGACGTGCTTTACATTTGTCAATGTCCTCACAATCCCATCAAACATCCTCACCCTGACTGTCCTTATCCCAGCCACCTTGCAAGGATGATTGTCGCCTAGAGTCACTGATCCCTCATCTATCTTGGTGTATGTCGCAAACCAAGACCTGTGTGGTGTGTAGTGATGTGAGCACGCAGAGTCTAGTATCCACTCCTCTGTGTAATGCCTGTGACCATCTGATACCACAAGTAGATTATCCTCCACCTACTGCCTAGCAACTGCACTCACTGATTCTGAGCCACTTCTTTCTCCCTTCTTGCTCTTCCATAGTGGACATTCTTGCTTGAAGTGCCCGAACTCGTTGCACTTGAAGAATTTCATCTCTTTCTTTCCCTTCCTGGACTTGGACCACCCCCTGGACTTACTTCTGCCTCTGCCTCTACCTGTCCTCTCCCATACTGCCAAACCCTCCTGGGGAGCCCGATCTCTGGTCAACTTTTTCCTTTGCTCATTAGACCTCAGCACTGAGACCATGTCCTCATATTCCAGTGTCTCCTTGCCGTAGAGCAGTGTAGTCACCAAAGAGTCATATGATCCTGGCAGCGAACACAAAAGCAACAGGGACTTGTCCTCCTCATCCAGCTTCACCCCGATATTCATCAACTCCGTGCACAACTGGTCGAACCTCTGAATGTGGCCAATCACATCAGATCCCTCCTGCATCCGAAGACTGTACAACCTCTTCTTCAGCATTAGCTTGTTGCACATATTCTTCCCCATATACATGGTGTGCAACTTCAACCAAAGGCCCTTTGGGGTCTTTTCTTCCAGCACTGAATACAACGCCGCATCCGCCAAACATTTTCTGATCACCGAGCATGCTTTCTTCTCTAACGATGCCCACTATCTATCTGTCATTCTCTCAGGCTTCTCATCCAAAGCCTGATCCAGATCTGCTTGCGCCAGAAGATCCTCCACCTGGATTTTCCACATGGAAAAATTTCTCTTACTATCAAACTTCTCGAAATCGACCTTCATATTGCTGACTATGACTAGATCCAAGCCAAACAACCAATATAAAATCAAGAAGTGTAGAATATACCTTGATGGTACCTTGCTGAAAATTTTTAGCACTTGGGATCTTCAACTTCTCACGCTTGGAACCGCTTCCTCACCAATGTGGCTCTGATACCAACTATTGGAGCATGATCCCAACTCCTCCCATGGACCTTGGATGCAGCGAAACCAACAACGAACAAATCTGGAGACTTCTGGACTTGATCAAAGGCCCTTGATGAAATCAGCCTGGTTGCTGTCTTCTTCGTCAGCCTTTCGTTCCAGATGAAGAACACCTCTAAGATCACCTCTAAAAAATCCAAGATCTGGTACCCAACCAGATCAGGCCTGGACCGAGGTCTTCCAATTTGTAGATCTTAAATCGAGATATTCTAGATAGGGAAGAAGGTAGATAGAACTAGACCTTGTAGATCTGTCCTGCTGCAGCCATTCCTGTAGATCTGTTGATGGAGATCTCACCCGCGCCTCAAACAACCTCAGATCAACTCCAGATCTGAAAGAAACTTGTACCAATCTTGTAGCAAGAGATTCCAAGTCCTGGACGTGATGTTTGGGTGGCTGCAAGAGAGGGAGAGGCAATATGGTTGGCGGCACAAAGGGGGAGGGGCTCAAAACCCTAGCGCCTCCCTTGCTTTTCTTGCCTTCTATGGACTTGGCGGCAAGAAACCCTAGGGTTTCTTGCTCCTGGGGCATGGAAAATCGCTGAAGAGAGAGGGAGAAGAGATAGAGAGACTTGGGAGAAAGGGTTTTCGTATTCCTTGGCTTAATCAAACCTATACAGTGCATGTATATATAAACACAGGGTCAAATGACCCAAACCCAAAACTCCCTTGACCAACTCTATGAGAGATTAGGTTAACCCAAACCCATGTACACCCATGACTCGACCTAATCTCACCTATCCTGGGCCCAGACCTGACCCATAAAGAGTTGGTCTCTTGAGGCCCACATAACTTAGACCTCAAGAATCCGAAAGGCCCACAGCCTTTCAACCTAGGGCCCAACTAGCCCTAGAGCCTTTATGAAGCCCTCATGAATGATGGACCTTGGCCTTAGCCTTGGTCCCCTGGGCCTTGGGCACACCACCTGGATCACAACAAATTAAAAGGATGAAGATTAAAAAGGGGTGCAATACAAGGGCTTCCCAGGGGGTCACCCATCTTAACACTACTCTCGCACAAGCACGCTTAACTATGGAGTTCTGATAGGATTCGATGCATTAGTACTAGTAAGATCGCACCCATCATAATATCTTTCTCAGGGGGTTACCCATCCTAGTACTACTCTTGCCCAAGCATGCTTAACTGTAGAGTTCTGATGGGATCCGATGCATTAGTGCCGATATGATCGCACCCATCACGATCTCTTCAAAATTTGTAGATATAATGCAGCGGCCGTTGCACGCCATCAGTAACCCTCCCACCATCCCGGCCTGTAGGATATCAAACACTTCAAGTGAGTCCCACGAGCCCGCATGGCACTGTCGGTCTCCAGACTCAGTTTTTTTTTTGAGAAAAAACGTTACCAGCAGCAGAAGAAAGAGATTTCCATAAAAATTGTAGAAAAAAATCTTGAAATAAAAATTAAAAGGATGAAGATTAAAAAGGAGTGCAATACAAGAACTTCCCAAGGGGTCACCCATCTTAACACTACTCTCGCACAAACACGCTTAACACTACTCTCGCACAAACACGCCTAACTATGCATTAGTGCTAGTAAGATCGCACCCATCATAATTTCTTTGAAATTCTTGATATAATGTAGCGGCCGTTGCACGCCATCAGTAACCCTCCCACCGTCCTGGCTTGTAAGATCCCGGACACTTCAAGTGGGTCCTACGAGCCAGCAGCGCACACGAGGACTTCCTAGGGGGTCACCCATCCTAGTATTACTCACACCCAAGCATGCTTAACTGCGAAGCTCTAATGGGATCCGACGCATTAGTGCTAGTATGCTCGCAGTCATGATGTCTTCAAAATTCG
Source organism: Elaeis guineensis (assembly GCF_000442705.2). NCBI lineage: Eukaryota > Viridiplantae > Streptophyta > Magnoliopsida > Arecales > Arecaceae > Elaeis > Elaeis guineensis. The sequence goes on from NC_025993.2 coordinate 56,267,651, forward strand.
TAGATATAATGTAGCGGCCATTGCACGCCAACAGTAACCCTCCCACTATCCTGGCCTGCAGGATACCGAACACTTCAAGTGGGTCCCACGAGTCCGCATGGCAGTGTCGGTCTCCAGACTCAATTTTTTTTGAGAGAAAACATTACCTATGGTAGAAAAAAGAGATCTCCATAAAAATTATAGAAAAAAGTTTTGAAATAAAAATAAAAAGGATGAAGATTAAAAGGGGTGCAATATGAGGACTTTCCAGGGTGTCACCCATCTAAGTACTACTGTCGCCCAAGCATGCTTAACTATGGAGTTTTGATGGAATTCGGTGCATTAGTGCTAGTATGATCTCACTCACCATGATTTTTTCGAAATTCGTAGATATAACATAGTGGCCATTGCACGCTATCAGTAACCCTCCCACCATCCTGGCCTGTAGGGTATCAGACCCTTCAAGTGGGTCCCGTAAGCCCGCATGGCATTGTCGGTTTCCAGACTCAATTTTTTTTTGAAAAAAAATGTTACCCACGGCAAAAGAAAGAGATCTTCATAAAAATTATGGAAAAATATCTTAAAATAAAAATAAAAAAGGCGAAGATTATAAAATGTGCAACACGAGGACATCCCAGGGGGTCACCCATCCTAGTACTACTCTCGTCCAAGCATGCTTAACTATAGAGTTTTGATGGGATCCAATGCATTAGTATTGGTATGATCACGATCTTTATGAAATTCATCGATATAAAGTAGGGACCGCCACATGCCATCAGTAACTCTCCCACTATTCAGGCTTGTAGGGCTCTGAATAATTCAAGTGGGTCCCGCGAGCCCGCACGGCACTGTCTGTCTCCACATTCAGTTTTTTTTTTGAGAGAAAACATTATCCACAGCAGAAGAAAGAGATCTCCATAAAAATTATGAAAAAAAGTCTTGAAATAAAAATAAAAAGGATGAAGATTAAAAGGGTGCGACATGAGGACTTTCCAAGGGGTCATCCATCCCTGTACTACTCTCATCCCAGCATGCTTAACTGCGGAGTTATGATGGGATCCGATGTATTAGTGTTGGTACGATCACACCCATCATGATCTCTTCGAAATTTGCAGATATAGCATAGCGGCCGTAGCACGCCATCAGTAACCCTGCCACTGTCCTAGCCTGTAGGGTACCAGACACTTCAAGTGGGTCACGCGAGCCCGCATGGCAGTGTCGGTCTCCAGACTCAGTTTTTTTTTGATAGAAAATGTTACTCGTGCAAGAAGAAAGAGATCTCCATAAAAATTATGAACAAAAATCTTAAAGTAAAAATAAAAAGGGCAAAGATTAAACGAGGTGTAACACGAGGACTTCCCAAGGTGTCACCCATCCTAATACTACTCTCGCCCAAGCACACTTAACTGCGAAGTTCTGATGGGATCCAGTGCATTAGTGTAGGTATGATCGCACCCATCATGATTTTTTCGAAATTCATAGATATAACATAGCGGTCTGTAGGGTACCAGACCTTTCAAGTGGATCTCGCGAGCCTGTACGACACTGTCAGTTTCTAGACTCAGTTTTTTTTTTTGAAAGAAAATGTTACCCATGGCAGAAGAAAGAGATCTCCATAAAAATTATGAAAAAAAGTCTAGAAATAAATATAAAAAGAGTGAAGATTAAAAAGTGTGCAACATGAGGACATCTCACGGGTTCACCCATCCTAGTACTACTCTTGTCCAAGCACGCTTAACTGCAGAGTTCTGATAGGATCTGGTGCATTAATGCTAGTATGATCATGATCTTTATGAAATTCATAGATATAACGTAGCGCCCGTCGGACGCCATCAGTAACCCTCCCACCATCCAAGCCTATAGGGCTTCGGACCCTTCAAGTGGGTCCCACGAGCTCGCATGGTACTGTCTGTCTCCAGACTCTTTTTTTTTGAGAGAAAACGTTAGCCATGGCAGAAGAAGGAGATCTCCATAAAAATTATAGAAAAAAGTCCTGAAATAAAAATAAAATGGATGAAGATTAAAAAGGGTGCAACACGAGGACTTCCTAGGGGATCACCCATCCTAGTATTGCTCTTGCCCAAACATACTTAATTGTAGAGTTCTGATGGGATCTGGTGTATTAGTGCAGGTATTATCGCATCTATCATGATCTCTTCCAAATTTGTAGATATAACGTAGCGTCCGTTGCACGCCATCAGTAACTCTCCTACCATCCTGGCCTATAGGGTACCAGACACTTCAAGTGGTTCCCACGAGCCCGCAAGGCACTATCTGTCTCCAAACTCAATTTTTTTTTGAGAGAAAGCGTTACCCGTGGCAGAAGAAAGAGATCTCCATAAAAATTTGGAAAAAAATCTTGAAATAAAAATAAAAAGGACAAAGACTAAATGGGGTGCAACATGAGGACTTCCTAAAGGATCATCCATTCTCGTACTACTCTCGCCCAAGCACCTTAACTACGGAGTTATGATGGGATCCGTTGCATTAGTACTGACATGATCGCGCCCATCATGCTCTCTTTGAAATTCGTAGATATAACATAGGGGCCATTCCACGCCATTAGTAACCATCCCACCATCTTGGTCTGTGGGGTATCCGACACTTCAAGTGGGTCCCGGAGCCAGCACGGTATTGTCGATCTTCAGACCCAATTTTTTTTATGAGAGAAAACATTATCCCATGGTAGAAAAAAGAGATCTCCATAAAAATTATGGAAAAAGGTCTTGAAATAAAAATAAGAAGGACGAAGATTAAAAGGGGTGCAACACGAGGTCTTTTCAGGGGATCACCCATCCTAGTACTACTCTCGCCTCAGCACACTTAACTACAAAGTTCTGATGGGATCCAGTGCATTAGTGCCGGTATGATCGCATCCAATATGATCTCTTCAAAATTCGTAGGTATAACATAGCGACCATTGCACGCCATCAGTAACCCTCCCACATCCAGGCCTATAGGATACCGAATGCTTCAAGCGGGTCCTGCGAGCCCGCACGGCACTGTTGGTCTCCAGAATCTATTTTTTTAAGAGAAAACGTTACTCGTAGCAGAAGAAAGATATGTCTAAAAAAATTATGGAAAAAAGTCTTAAAATAAAAATAAAAAAGATGAAGATTAAAAGGGGTGCAACACGAGGACTTTCCAGGGGATCACCCATCTTAGTACTACTCTCGTCCAAGCACGCTAAACCGCGGAGTTCTAATGGGATCCAGTGCGTTAGTGCTGGTATGATCTCACCCATTATGATTTCTTTGAAATTCATAAATATAACATAGGACCATTGCACACCATCAATAACCCTCCCACCATCCTGGCCTGAGGGTACCAGACCCTTCAAGTGGGTCCCACGAGCCTGCACGGCACTGTCAGTTTTCAGACTTAGTTTTTCCCTTCCCAGGAGGTCACCCATCCACCAGCACTACTCTCGCCCAAGCATGCTTAACCGTGGAGTTCTTATGAGATCCGGTGCATTAGTGCTGGTATGATCGCACCCATCATGATCTCTTTGAAATTCGTAGATATAACGCAGCGACCATTGCACGCCATCAGTAGCCCTCCCATCATCCTGGCCTGTAGGATACTGGACACTTAAAGTGGGTCTCATGAGCCCGCATGGTACTGTCGGTCTCCAGACTCAGTTTTTTTTTTGAGAGAAAATGTTACCCATGGTAGAAGAAAGGGATCTCCATAAAAATTATGGAAAAAAATCTTAAAATAAAAATAAAAAGGATGAAGATTAAAGGGGTGCAACATGAGGACTTTCCAAAGGGTCACCCGTCCTAGTACTACTCTCTCCAAGCATGCTTAACTGCGGAGTTCAAATGGGATCCAATGCATTAATGCTGGTATGATCGCACCCATCACGATCTCTTCAAAATTCATAGATATAACATAGCTGCCATGCACGCCATCAGTAACTCTCCCACCGTCCTGGCCTGCAGGGTATCGAACACTTCAAGTGGGTCCCACGAGCCCATATGGCACTGCCTGTCTCCAGACTCAATTTTTTTTTAAAAAAAAATTGTTACCCACGACAGAAGAAAGAGATCTCCATAAACATTATGGAAAAAAGTTTTGAAATAAAAATAAAATAAATGAAGATTAAAAGGGGTGCAACACGAGGACTTCCCAGGGGATCACCCATCCTAGTACTACTCTCGTCCAAATATGCTTAATTGCAGAGTTCTGATGGGATTCGATTCATTAGTGCTGGTATGATCGCATTTACCATGATCTCTTCAAAATTTGTAGATATAACACAGTGTCCGTTGCATGCCATCAGTAACCCTCCCACCGTCCTGGCCTGTAGGGTACCGGATACTTCAAGTGGGTCCTGCGAGCCTGCATGGCACTGTCGGTTTCCGGACTCAATTTTTTTTTTGAGAGAAAATATTACCCATGGTAGAAGAAAGAGATCTCCACCAAAATTATGGAAAAAAGTCTTGAAATAAAAATAAAAAGGATGAAGATTGAAAGGGGTGCAACACGAGGACTTCCTAATGGGATCCGATGCATTAGTACTGGTATGACCACACCCATCACGTTCTCTTCAAATTTCGTAGATATAACATAGCGGCCGTTGCACGCCATCAGTAACCCTCCCATCATCCTGACTTGTAGGATATCCGACACTTCAAGTGGGTCCTGTGAGCCCGCACAGCACTGTCAGTCTCCAGACTCAGTTTTTTTTTGAGAGAAAATGTTACCTGCAGTAGAAGAAAGAGATTTCCATAAAAATTATGAAAAAAAAATCTTGAAATAAAAATAAAATGGATGAAGATTAAAAGGGTGCAACATGAGGACTTCCCAAGGGGTCGTCCATCCTAGTACTACTCTCGGCCCAGGATGCTTAACTGCGGAGTTCTGATGGGATCTGGTGCATTAGTGCTGGTACGATTGCACCCATCACGATCTCTTCAAAATTTGTAGATATAGTATAGCGGTCATAGTACACCATCAGTAACCCTCCCACCGTCCTGGCTTGTAGGGTACCGAACCCTTCAAGTGGGTCCTGCGAGCCCGCACGGCACTGTCAATCTCCAGATTTAGTTTTTTTTTAGAGAAAACTTTACTCGCTGTAGAAGAAAGAGATCTCCATAAAAATTATGAAAAAAATCTTGAAATAAAAATAAAATGGATGAAGATTAAAAGGAGTGCAACACGAGGACTTTTCATGGAGTCATCCATCCTAGAACTACTCTGACCCAAGCACGCTTAACTGCATAGTTCTGATGGGATCCGATGCATTAGTGCTAGTATGATCGCATCCATTATGATTTCTTTGAAATTCATAGATATAACATAGCGATTGCTGAACGCCATCAGTAAACCTCCCACCATCCTGGCCTGTAAGGTACCAGACCCTTCAAGTGGGTCCCGCGAGCCTGTACAGCACTGTCGATCTTCAAACTCAATTTTTTTTGAGAGAAAATGTTACCCACGACAGAAGAAAGAGATCTCTATAAAAATTATAAAAAAATATCTTGAAATAAAAATAAAAAGAATGAAGATTAAAAGGGGTGCAACACGAGGACTTCTCCGGAGGTCACCCATCCTAGTACTACTCTCGCCTGAGCATACTTAACTGTGGAGTTCTGATGGGATCTGGTGCATTAGTGTTGGTCTGATTGCACCCGCCATGATCTTTTTAAAATTTGTAGATTTAACACAGCAGCCGTTGCACGCCATCAATAACCCTCCCACCTTCTTGGCTTGTAGGGTACCGAACACTTCAAATGGGTCCGTGAGCCCGTATGGCACTGTCGGTCTCCAGATTCAAATTTTTTTTTGAGAGAAAATGTTACCCATGGTAGAAGAAAGAGATCTCCATCATAAAAGAATAATGCCCTACAACCCAATCGCAAATGGGATGCGATAGGATGTTTTTGTTATTTATCTTCCAAACTCATGTAAATTGATATTTATTATTAATAAAATAGATATTTTTGATTCATTATATGCTACATCTTATTAATTTTAAGATTATAATGAACCTCATAGGTCTGAACAATGGTTTTAAGGCTTTGATGAGATCACACTAGTGAGATCTAATTCCTTGATAGCCCTGATCTAAAATATTTCTAGTCATTGGTACATTGAGTCGAGGATCAATGATACCAGTAAGACTGGCATGTTCTATATATGCTCAAAAATATGGGTGGTTGATCTCATAATATCTTGTGTGGGGACACTAATACAAGGATATGGGTGCTCATTAGAGAATGAGTTCACTGAATTGACCTACGAGAGAATATCAGATGGAGTCTTATTTATATGTCTACTGATAATTTTCTAGTGGGAGTTATGTAAGTGATCCTTAGATCTGAGGTCATCATGGTACCTTATGTGCATGGATCCATATTTTGGTTCACTACCTAGCTTGATTCTTTGATCCTTGTGTGGGGTGTTCTGGATATGGTGAAGTGTGCATGGAGGTTGTGAGTGATCAATAAGGGAGCAGTCACTCCTAATAAGAGAAGCGAACATCCTATGTGATCTCATAGAGCGACGATTCTGGAAGTCTTTGACCAAAGCAGGATGATAATTAGAAAAAAGTTTTTAATATATCATCAATTGAATCATCACCTTCTAATCGAGATACATTATGATAAGTGATTGGGTTTGACATATTTTCATGTCCATAGCTCATTTGGGATGTTGTTTGATTGAAAAATTGAATTATATGGAAACTTACCATTGAAGGGTATTTTGATAATTTTTCATCAAAATTTTAAATCTTTCGAGGAGTTATGACATATTTCTAGATATCAATCTTGACTTGTGGATTCATCAAAATTAAAAGAGTTTAATTCTGGAGTCAATTTGGAAGAGTCCAAGTTGATGGGACTCTTCGGGTGACATAATCTCATCGAATTAGGGTTACGTCAAAAGTCTGAGTCTACTACTGGCTAGATTTGGAACCCAATAGGTCACACACTTTGAGATTTTGCCTTGATCTAATCTAATTAAAATTTAATATAAATTCTATGGATTAATTTGATATGCTAGCACATTGTATTAACCCAAGTTCCCAAATTGGTTTAGATCAAATTGTTTAAGCTAACCTAGACCAATTGGATTTGACCTAATGGAATTGGGTCAATTTGGATTGGATCTTTATCCAACTTAAAAGAGTTTCAAGTGGAGAAGGAGTCCTCTACATCCACTAGAAGTCACGGCAAAAGATAAATGCTGCCCACCTTAAATTGGCGTGAGAAGTGGAGAGTCCTTCTTAATGAAGGCTCTTAACTATTATGTGTTACCTTAAATTCCTGATCAGTTCTCCTATGATTTGATGCCAAATTTAATTTAAATTTTTATGACACATAGAAGACTAAGAGTTTTTCTGCTCTAAGTATCTAAATCACCAAAAATTTACTCAGTGAATTTATTTGGTGCATGGGAATTTGGAGCACCAAAGGTTGGTGGCCCATGGTCTCATATGACATCCCTTGGTCCCTTATTTATAGGGGATGTGCTAGATGGTTTCTAGTGGTGATTTTTGACTAAGTCTAAGAGGAGGGATGTCATAAACATAAAAAAAATTTGAAAAAATTTTAAGAAAAAAAAGAGGGAATATTGAGTGGCAAAATTTGCTACAAGGTTGGTAAGATTTTCAGCAAGTATTTCTTGAGTGCCCTAGGATTTGATTTTTCTATGTGTTAGAGCCAAAAATTAAATCTTAAATTGTATTACATCTGAAGTGTATCTTCTTAGTAATGTTCTGGTGGTTAGATCGAAAGCAACTGGACTTTGGTGCGATTGTGACGCAAGTTTGAAGCCGGCAGTGTTTTTGAGAAGACAAGGCAGCGGCAGCGCACCGGTTGGGAAAGACTTTGGCCAACTTTCGTGTGGATCACCATTGGAGGACTTCTATCTTGGGGTCTTGTGGAAAACACCAACATGTCACTTTTTTATATTAGTTAAAGTATAATTTTCTATCTCTTTGCATGCTTGAATTTGCTTTGATCGTGATTGGCAAAGTGATTCTAGGGTTTTGGGTTCGGCTTGATAGTTTTATTTGATAAGGCTATTGATTTGCTTATTTTAAAATATTTAAAAATTACTTTTCACTGTATGGTTGGAACCCAACAATAGTATCAGGGCCACCTTTATCTAATTTGATCAAACAAGTGCAATAGTCGTACATAGAATTGTTCTTGTGCATATCTTGCCAAAAAAATTTTGCATTGATTTATAGCATCAATCCTTTAAACTCAAAAATTATTTTTGACTTTATATATACCATGATACATAATTTTAGTTATTAAATTATTTATTTATGATAATTTTAAAATTTATATTATCACAGTTGTATGATGCTCAAATTGATGCATTGTTAAGGGTGCAAAGCATGCCTAATGTGATTAGGATTTGCTATTTTTTTTTTTGATATGCTTGATATATGTTTTGATTTCTATTGTACGCTTATATGATTTTAGTATGTCATATGATTGCTATTTAGAAAGGTAGAAGCATATCAAATTGCATAATTTGTAGTGTACATTTTATGTGGTTGTAGTTAGGATGTACTAAGACCAGTTTAAAGTCCCTCATAAAAAATTATATTAAGTTGTAATGTCAGGATTCATTTTATTAATAAAAAATTGAATTCTTAAGATCAATCGATGTCGAGAAATGTGTCAAAGGTAGTTTTCTAATTAGGTCTATATATTGATTTGGCAAACTCTGTTGGTGTCTAGAAAAGCTATGAGGAGCCTCCCACCTACTTACCTGACCAATTTGGTCTTATTGATTTTCGGACTTAGATAGATTAGTGATGTAGACATTACAAGGGTCTTCCTTCAAACTTGGTCAATATAGAATGTCAAGATCTTAGTGAGCTTATTGTGCTATCCACAAGGCTTACTATAGAAATTGACATGATGTTGATCAAGTGTATATTGATGCTTATGGCATATTTGAATGGTGTTGCTTTGTTGTGTTATCCACAAGGGTAGCATTGTTTAAGTATGACCATGTAGGATTGAAGGGTCAACTTAACTAAAACACTATAGTTTGTTGTGCTATCCACAAGACTATATGTGATCTAGAGGTCAGAGTGAATGATGTTGAGAATTGAAAAGGTACAATTGGTAAAGAGTTATCTACTCTTGAACTTATGAATGTTTGTTATGCTATCCACAAAATATTTGTGAGGAATAGAGATCTCAACCCCATTAAGAAATATTAGAATGTTTCTCAATTTTTATACTTGAGGGCTATGAAGTTCGATAAAATAGTGGGAGGCATAATTAGATAAAAATCCTAGTCTAGTTGTGCATGTCATCATGAGTTATCCGCTTATATTATATTTTTATTGTTGTAGATTAACTACCATATGACATCCTCACTTTCACTTAGAGGTATCCTAGATGCAAACAAGTTGACTGGACCTAACTATGTCAACTGGTTAAAGAACTTGAGAATTATTCTCACTTAGGAGAAAGTCTCCTATATTCTGGATACACCTGCTCCTGATTCTCTTGGAGAAGATGCTTCCGAAGAGGATAGGACTGCATATAAGATATGGAAAAATGATAGTGTGACTATCAGATGTATCATGCTTGCCTTAATGAGCAACGAGCTCCAGAGGTAGCATGAGGATATGGACGTTCTCCCCATTCTCCTTAATCTTAAGGAGCTATATGGGGAACAAAGTCGGACTGCTCGATATGAGATATCGAAGTAATTGTTCTGTGCCCGTATGACTGAAGGTTCTTCCATGCAAACGCATGTCCTAAAGATGATTGATTTGATCACTCATCTAGGATAACTGGATTTTGCCATGGATGGTGAACTGAGCCAGGATTTGATCCTGTAGTCTCTCTCTGACTCATGTTGATAAGGCTCAGATTCTTCATGTTGATAAGATCAACAAGAAGAAGGCAAAGAAGGGTTCCAAGAAAAAGTTAAACCCTAAAGCTGGTATCTCTAAGAAGAAGATGAAGAAGGTCTCCACCAAAGGTACTTGTTATCACTGTGGCAAGGAGGGCCACTAGAAGAGAAATTACGAGGAGTACTTTGTAACCGTGAAATCTACAAGCATTGCTAAAGGTTTGTATATGATACAAACTAATTTATCATTAAGTATTTTATTTTCAGATTCTTGGATATTGGATACCGCTTATGGCTCACACCTTTATAAATCATTGCAGGGTCTATAGAAAATAAGAAATCTGAATAAAGGTGACTTCGAGCTGTTCGGTGCTAGTGGAGAGTCCATTCAGGCTAAAGCTATAGGAACAAGGATTTTGAAGTTGCCTTCGGGCAAAATTTTGAAACTAAAGATCTATTATTATATTTCTGATATTGCTAGAAATATTATTTCTATACCATTATTATCGGAACAAGATTTTGAAATAATTGCAAAGAATAATAGTTGTTCTATTTATTTTTTTAATAAATATTATGGAAGTACTTTTATTAATAATGATCTTATATTTCTTTCACTTAATGATAATATGCTTTATGTTGATAATATGAAGAAAAAAAAGAGAGAGGATATGAATATCACATATCTCTGGCACTACCGACTTGACCATATAAATGAGTCAAGGATTAATAAGTTATACAAAGATAATTTTTTTGATCCTTATGATTATGAATCATATAGAACTTGTGAATCTTATCTCATGAGAAAAATGATCAAGACTCCATTTACTGGACATGGAGATCGGGCAAGTGATAGTTTGGATCTTGTATATACTGATGTATGTGGTCCAATGTCGTCTCAAGCCAGAGGTGGATACTCTTCATCATATTTACTGATGATAGATCAAGGTTTGGATATATGTATTTAATGAAAAATAAATTTGAAATCTTTGACAAATTTAAAGAGTATCAAAGAATGGTCAAAAAATAAACTGGTAAAAGTATTAAAACTCTTCGATCAGATCGGAGAGGAGAATACTTATACAGTGAATTTGTCGATTATTTGAAATAAGATGGAATACTCTCTCAATGGACACCTCCTTATACTCCATAATTAAATAAAATTATAGAAATAAAAAATCGCACCTTATTAGATATGATGCGGTCCATGATGTGTTTCACAGATCTTCCAATATCCTTTTGGGGATACGCCCTCGAGGTTGCAGCGTATATTTTAAATAAAGTACCTTCAAAATCTATTTCTAACACTCCATATGAAATATGGAAAGAAAAAAGATCCAATCTTAAGCATCTTAAGATTTGGGGTTGTCCGGCTTATGTAAAAAATATTGATGGACATAAACTGGATGCTAGATCAGAAAAATACAGGTTTGTAGGTTATCCCAAAGAGAGTATAGGATACTACTTCTATAACCCTACTCAACAAAAGGTGTTTGTTGGTATGCATGCCATTTTTCTGGAGAAAGAGTTTATCCAAGGAGGCAGTGAGAGGTCTGTTGAACTTAAGAAAGTTTCAAACCTACAATTCATCTAGAATTTACCAAATAGTTCTCAACCAGATGTACCCATTGTTGAGGCACAACCACTGCACATACCTCCTCTCTGAAGGTCAAGTCGAGTGCGTAGTATATCACTCAAGTATGGGTTTGTTATTGAAAATGACAATACAACCCACATCATTGAGAATGATGATCCTACGACCTATTCAAAAGTTATCATGAGTAGTGACTCTGACAAGTGGCTAAATGTCATGAAATCCAAAATAGACTCTATGTATGCCAACCAAGTATGAACTTTGGTTGATGCACCTGAGGGTGTGACCCCAATAGGCTGCAAATGGGTCTTCAAAAGGAAGATTGGAGTAGATGGCCAGGTAGAGACCTATAAGGTCAGACTGGTGGCAAAAAGTTTCAGAATACCATGACTATGAGATCTGGTAAATGGATGTCAAGACTATCTTCCTCAATGAAAATCTTGAGGAAGAAGTCTATATGACTCAGCCAGAGGAATTTATCTCAATTAGGAGTGCAAATCAGGTATGCAAGCTGAATAGATCCATATATGGATTGCAACAAGCATCGAGGAGCTGGAACATCCATTTTGATGAGATAGTCAAATCGTTTGACTTCATCAAAAGTGTGGACGAATCTTGTGTGTACAAGAAGAATAGTGGGAGTGCTATTGTCTTCTTGATTTTATATGTGGACGACATACTGCTCATTGAGAATGATATCCTGATGTTACAATCGGTCAAGACTTGGCTATCACAAAAGTTTTCTATGAAAGACTTGGGTGAGGCATTCTATATATTTGGTATTAAGGTCTATAGGGATAGATCGAAAAGGATGCTAGGCTTATCCCAATCTGGGTACATTGACCTTGTGTTGAGAGGTTTAACATAGAGGAAAGTAAAAGAGGTTACTTGCCCATAGGTCATAGCATACAACTCTCTAAGAAGATGTCTCCTAAGATACCTGAAGAGAGAAATAGAATGAGTTCTATTCCTTATGCTTCGGCTATAGGATCAATAATGTATGCTTATGCTTCGACTGTAGGATCGATAATATATGCTATATTATGTACCAGGCCTGATGTGGCTTATGCCTTAGACATTGTAAGTAGATTTCAGACTGATCCTGGGGAGGATCATTAGAAAGCTATGAAAAACATACTCAAGTACTTAAAAAGGACTAGAGATATTTTTCTAATATATGGTGGATCTGATTTAAAACTGAAAGGTTATACAAATTCTAGTTTTCAATCTGATCTGGATGATAGCAAATCGATATCTGAATATCTGTTCAATCTATATGGTTGTATAGTAAGTTGAAAAAAATTCAAACAGCAAACTGTTGCTGACTCATCACTGAGACTGAGTATATTGTTGCAAGTGAGGCTGCTAAGGAGGCCGTCTGGATGAAAAAAAATTCATCACTGAGTTGGGTATAGTTTCAGAGATGGAACAACCAGTGTCCCTTTATTGTGATAATATTGGGGCAGTTGCTCAAGCCAAAGAACCAAGATCTCACCATAAATCCAAGCACATCCTAAGACGGTTCCACCTCGTTCAAGAGATAGTCGAAAGATGCGATGTGATCATGGAGCAAGTTGACACCAAGAACAATATAGCAAACCCATTCACTAAGGCCTTGTCAATGCAACAGTTTGACTGCTATCTTGATAGCATGGACATCAAGTATAGGGTCGATTAGCTTTAAGTGCAAGTGGAAGATTGAAAGAATAATGCCTTACAAGCCAATCACAAATGGGATGCGATAGGATGTTTTTATTATTTATCTTCCAAACTCATATAAATTTATATTTATTATTAATAAAATAGATATTTTTGATTCATTATATATTGCATCTTATTAATTTTAAGATTATAATGAACCCCATAGGTCTAGATAATAATTTTACGACCGTGATGAGATCACACCAGTGAGACCTAAATCCTTGATAGCTCTGATCTAAAATATTCCTAATCGTTGGTGCATTAAGTCAGAGATCAATGATACCGGTAAGACTGGCATGTCCTATGTATGCTCGAAATATGGGTGGTTGATCTCACAATCACTTATGTGGGGACACTAATACAAAGATATGGATACTCATTAGAGAATGAGTTCACTGAATTGACCTATGAGAGAATATCAGATAGAGTCTTATTTACATCTCAACTGATGATTCTCTAGTGGGAGTTTTATAAGTGATCCTTAAACCTAAGGTCATCATGGTACCTTGTGTACATGGATCCATATTTTGGTTCACTACCTAGTTTGATTCTTTGATCCTTATGTGGGGTGTTCTAGATATGGTGAAATATGCATAGAGGTTGTGAGTGATCAATAAAGAATCAGTCACTCCAAATAAGAGGAGCGAACATCCTATGTGATCTTATAGGATGATGATTCTGAAAGTCTTTGACTAAAGTAGGATGATAATTAGAAAAGAGTTTCTAATGTATCATCAACTGAATCATCACCTTCTGTTCGAGATACATTGTGATAAGTGATTGGGTTTGATATATTTTCATTTCCACAACTCATTTGGGATGTTGTTTGACTGAAAGATTGAATTACCCAAGAACTTGCCACTGAAGGGTATTTTGGTAATTTTCTATCGAAATTTTAAATCTTCTGGATAGTTATGACATATTGCTAGACATATATCTTGACTTATAAAATCATCAAAATTAAAAGAGTTTAATTCTGGAGTCAATTTGAAAGAGTCCAAGTTGATTAGGACTCTTCGGGTGACCAAATCTCATCGGATTAGGGTTACGTCGAAAGTCTGGATCCACTGCTGGCAAGATTTGGAACCCAATAGGCCACACAATTTAGGATTTAGCCTTAGTTTGATCTAATTAGAGTTTAATATAAATTCTAACGGTTAATTTGATATGCTAGCACATTGTATTAACCCATGTTCCCAAATTGGTTTAGATCAAATTGTTTGAGCTAACCTAGACCAGTTGGCTTTGACCTAATGGGATTGGGTCAATTTGGATTGGATCTTTATCCAACTTGAAAGAGTTTCAAGTGGAGAAAAAGTCCTCCATGTCCACCAGAAGTCACAGCAAAAAATAAATTTTGCCCACCTTAAATTGGCATGAGAAATGGAGAGTCCTTCTTAATGAAGGCTCTTAACTATTACGCATTACCTTAAATTCCTGACCAGTTCTCCTATGATTTGATGCCAAATTTAATTTAGATTTTTATGGCACATAGAAAACTGAGAGTCTTTTTGCTCTAAGTATTTGAATTACCAAAAATTCACTTGAAAAATTTATTTGGTACATGGGAAGTTGGATCGCCAAAGGTTGGCACCCCATGGTCTCATGTGACGTCCCTAGGTACCATATTTATAGGGGATGCTCCAGATGGTTTCTGGTGGTGATTTTGGGCTGACACCAAGAGGGGGGATGTGGTAAACATAAGAAAAAATCTGAAAAAATTTTGAGGAAAAAAAAGAGAGAATTTTGAGTGGCAAAATTTGCTACAAGGGTGGTGAGATTTTCAGTAGGTGTTGCTTGAGTGCCCTAAGATTTGATTTTTTCATATGATGGAGCTAAAAATTAAATCCTAGGTTATATAACATTTGAAGAGTATTTTCTTGGTGTCATTCTGGTGGTGAGATTGAAAGTAACTAGATTTTGGTGCAATTGTGATACAAGTTTGAAGCCGGTAGTATTCTTGAGAAGACAAGGCAGCGACAGTGCACCGATTGGGAAGGAATTTGCCCAACTTCTGTGTGGATCACCATTGGAGGACTTCTACCATGGGGTCCTGTGGAGAACACCAACATGCCACTTTTTTATATTGGTTAAAATATAATTTTCTATCTCTTTGCATGCTTGAATTTACTTTGATCGTGATCGGCAAAGTGATTCTAGGGTTTTGGGTTCAGCTCGATAGTTTAATTTGATAAGGCTATTGATTTGCTTGTTTTAAAATACTTAAAAATTACTTTCCACTGCATGGTCAGAATCCAATACATAAAAATTATGAAAAAAAGTCTTGAAATAAAAATTAAAAGGGGTGCAACATGAGGACTTCCCAAGGGGTCACCCATCCTAGTACTACTCTCGCCCAAGTACGCTTAACTGTGGAGTTTTGATGTGATCCGATGCATTAGTGCTGGTATGATCGTACCAATCATGATTTCTTCAAAATTCATAGATATAATGCAGCGGCCATTGCACGCCATCAGTAACCTTCCTACCGTCCTGGCCTGTAGGGTATCAGACACTTCAAGTGGATCTCGTGAGCCCGCATGGCACTGTCGGTCTCCAGACTCAATTTTTTTTTTTGAGAGAAAACGTTACCCATGGCAGAAAAAAGAGATCTCCATAAAAATTATGGGAAAAAATTTTGAAATAAAAATAAAAAGGATGAAGATTAAAAAGGGTGCAACACGAGGACTTCCTAGGGGGTCACCTATCCTAGTACTACTCTCGCCCAAGCACGCTTGACTACGAAGTTCTGATGGGATCCGATACATTAGTGTTGGTATAATTGCACCCATCATGATTTCTTCAAAATTCATAGATATACCGCAGCGACCATTGCACGCCATCAGTAACCCTCCCACCATCCTAACCTGTAGGGTACCGGACACTTCAAGTGGGTCCCGTGAGCCCGCATGGTACTGTCGGTCTCCATACTCTATTTTTTTTTAGAAAAAATGTTACCCACGGCAGAAGAAAGAGATATCCATAAAAATTATGAAAAAAGTCTTGAAATAAAAAAAAAGAATGAAGATTAAAAGGGGTGCAACACAAGGACTTCCCAAGAAGTCATCCATCCTAGTACTACTCTTGTCCCAGCACGCTTAACTACGGAGTTCTAATGAGATCTGATGCATTAGTGTTGGCATGATCGCACCAAACACAATCTCTTCGAAATTCATGGATATAACGTAGCGGTCATTGCACGCCATCAATAACCCTCCCACCATCCTGGCCTATAGGGAACCAGACACTTCAAGTGGGTCCCGCAAGCCTGCATGGCACTATCGATCTCCAGACTCTATTTTTTTTTTAGATAAAACGTTACCCACGGCAGAAGAAAGAGATCTCCATAAAAATTATGAAAAAAAATCTTGAATCAAAAATAAAATGGATGAAGATTAAAAGGGGTGCGACACGAGGACTTCCCAGAGGGCCACCCATCCTAGTACTACTCTCGCCCAAGCCTGCTTAACTGTAGAGTTCTGATGGGATTCAGTGTGGAGAAAATCAGTGCAGGGGTAAAATGGTAATTTTAAAACTTTTCAAAATCACTATTTTACAGAAAAAATTATTAATTAATCTAATTAATTAATAAGAATTTACCCTACACTAGGATCTAAATATGATATATAGTATGCATGCATTTAAATTTGAAATTCGAATTTGAACAGTAAACACTTTACTGTAATATGTTCAGAACATAATACCTTTGTGCGGGTAGTAGATCGCTGTAATCTGATCACCGTCAGGAGAGTCTGATCATCATGATGCAGCCACACAATATGTCTGGCCTCTTTGGATTGTCCACATGAAGCTTCCGGTCTGATCGACTCCTCACGAGTGCTAGCTCGTTGTAGAGCCCTTTCGACGGTCGATACTGATCGAACTCCTTCGATCGATATCTGCCAATTCTTCAGATGCTCTAAATCATCAGCAGATGTGCTTGAGAGGATGTTGAAGATCTTCTTAAAATTTGGTGGGCTCACGACACTCGTAGCTCACCTTTTCACTTTTCGAACTCCAGGCTGAAACCCTGAAGAACTCACTAAAACCCTGCGCACACTTTTTCTTTCTTTTCTTTCTTTTTCTCTCAGAAGGATATTGACCTTCACCTCACACACAAGGATTTCTCACACCCAAATTTTTTCTCCAAAATTTTTCTTTCACACGCCCCACTCTTCTCCTCCTTTTAAAGCAATGTCAAACGTCTTATCCACGTGAGAGGATAAAGATGAGTAATTGTACATTTGAATTCAAATTAAATTTTAAATTCAAATGGAAACCAATTAATCCCTATCCACTAAGGGTGTGAGAAGAGGAGGGTGTGGCTTAATTTGTGCATGAGTGATTTCATGAGAAACATTTTCTCGTGTAATAAATGGAGCATTAAAAGAGGATAAGGTCAAGGCGCTAAGATTGGTTGCTCATTCAAATTCAAACTTTTGTTTTGAATTTGAATGGCCAACTAATCATCCTTATCCACTCATTTGGTGCATTAAAGTAGGGCATGAGGAGGGCTTTGCGTGAGAAAAAATTCATGAGAACTTCCTTCTCGTGAATTCAAATGGGCGCAGTGGAAGTGAGATGGTGCAGGGATAATGGGTCAAGGTGGTTTCATTATTTAAACCAACCTAATTGAACCAAATAAGTTAGGCCCAATTAGACTAATTTAAACCTAGATTAATTAGGCTTAATTAGGCTTAATAAAATCTTAATAAAATCAAAAATTGATTAAGCCCAACCCCTGATCATATCAGGGACCAAACCATCTCAACAATTAGGTCAACTCTTAACCTAATCGGGTCGAACCCAACTGAATCCAATTCAATTGGACTTGATCCAAAATTAATTACTCAATCAAATTGAGTTAAATAGTGATCAAATCACTAATTAAACCTCTCATAAATATTGAGTCCAAATCCGATGGGTAACGGGCATCAGAATTCATTGATATGTAACCCTGATCGAAGAGTCCTAAACCAGTGGGACTCTTGACCCCGGTATCCAAAATATGTGGAATTCATGATCAGAGAATCCTGATTCTCGATCATAGAATCTCAAACATGAAGGACTCTTCACCAGCTATCAGATCAGATAGGAACCTTTAATGTGTGTGACCCCACAGGTTCGAACCTAAGCCGGTAGCACAGGAACCAATCCTGTACTAATCGAAGTGACCATCTAGCAATGGTACCCGATGATCGGATAGATCGAATGGTCACAATCGCAACACTCAGAACCTACGTGAATATGGTTACTGTATAATTCATCCTTTTGACCTCTGTGTTTAGGATGACTCAGAGTTAAACAGTCAACCCTGATTAGACCATCCGAATCGTGCTCAACTCAAACAGTCCTGTGACTCCTCACAAAGACTACCCTGGCCAAGGTTTTGCTAAATTGAAACATGACTGTACACAGCTCCTAAACTGGAGTGGTCAATCCCATCTTGACTCACACACCGACAAGTCAAGTACTTGACTACACCCAGCAGCCTTCCATCACTAAATTGAAAATTCAGGTAGTCCAGTGCCTAAGTGCAGTGAGTTGCTTGCAAGTCACCATGGCGGTCTCAGGTCGGAGGGACATTTATACCCATATTCCATCGGAGCAAATCTTGATAGCAGAAATAGCTCCAGAGTCGGCCACGTTCAGTGCAGATGTACCCTTATATCTCACCTGTATGCCATACCAGTGTCTCTGCACTCATTGGTTAAGAGGACAACCAACCTATATGGAACACAACGACCTGTGCTTGATAAATGTTGTCGTCCTTGGTAACAACGTATCATTTGGTCGCGAACAGATTTAAGGACTAAATGATAAATCCTCCTTTGTCGAGTCTAAATAGTCTTAAGGACTTCACCACGGCACAGGAGTTCATTAGAAGATGAAACATTTTATGATAAAAAATATCAAAATAATTTTTATTAATTCATAATTTATGTACATATACAAAAATGAGCACAACCGTCAACAGGCTGATGATTGGTTTTGGGACACTATTCCCAACAATCTCCCACTTGGCCTAAAGCCAATCGGTGCAGTATCTAATACCCATCTTCGACTTGTAGTCGTCGAACTCCTTCACTGCAATGGCTTTAGTGAATGGGTCGGTCAGGTTCTCCTTTTCGTCGATCTTCTGAAGGTCGACGTCACCTCGATCCATAATTTCTCAGATGAGATGGTAGCGGCGCAGAATATGCTTCATCCGCTAGTGTGCCTTGGGTTCCTTCACCTGAGCAATGGCTCCAGTGCTGTCACAGTAGAGCAGAACTGGACCAACAAGGGAGGGTGCTACTCCAAGCTCGGTGATGAATTTCCTCAGCCACATCACTTCTTTGGCAGCATCTGATGCAGCGACATACTCCACCTCGCAAATTGAATCTGCCACTATGTGTTGCTTGAAACTGTTCTAGCAGATAGCCCCACCATTAAGGGTAAAAATAAATCCTGACACATTTTTGCTGTCATCATGATCAGACTGGAAACTAGAGTCTGTAAACCCTATAAGTCTCAAGTCTGATTCACCATAAACAAGCCACTGGTCCTTAGTATTTCTTAAATACTTCAGGATGGTTTTAACAACCTTCCAGTGATTCTCTCCTGGATCAGATTGGTATCTACTCACTACTCCTAGTGAGTATGCCACATCTGGTCGTGTACATGTCATGGCGTACATGATAGATCCCACTATCAAAGCATATGAAATCCTACCCATACGCTCTCTCTCTTGAGTTGTTGTCGGACAATCTCTCTTCGAGAGAAAAATTCCATGGCCTATCGGTAGATAGCCTTTCTTGGAATTATCCATGATGAACCTCTTCAGCATAGTATCTATGTACGTAGACTGGGATAAACCAAGCAACCTTTTAGATCTATCCCTATAGATCCTCATCCCTAGGATGTAGGAAGCTTCTCCCAAATCCTTCATGGAGAACTGTGACGACAGTCAAATCTTTATTCCCTGTAATGCAAGGACATCATTTCCGATTAAGAGAATATCATCCACATACAATACAAGAAATACCACTACTGGACCATTAGCCCACTTATAAATGTATGGCTCTTCTCCATTCTTAACAAAGCCATACGTCTTGATCGTCCTATCAAAATGTATGTTCCAACTCCGGGATGCCTGCTTAAGTCCATAAATGGACCTCTGTAGTCTGCACACCTTAGACTCATCAGTGGATGTGAATCCTTCAAGTTGTATCATATACACCTCTTCATCCAGCTCTCCATTTAGGAAAGCTGTCTTCACATCCATCTGCCAGATTTCATAGTCCAGATGGGCAGCTATCGCAAGCATAATCTGAATGGATTTGAGCATTGCCATAGGAAAAAATATCTCGTCATAGTCTATACCATAATGTTGACGATATCCCTTGGCAACCAGATGGACTTTATAGGTTTCCACCTTTCCATCTGTGCCCCTCTTCCTCTTGAAGACCCACTTACACCCTATGGGTTTTACTCCTTTGGGTGGGTCAACCAATGTCCACACATCATTGACCTCCATGGACTCGATTTCGGATTTCATGGCCTCTAGCTATTTCTCAGAGTCGGATCTCTGCATTGCATCCATATAGGTGATCGGATCCTCATCATTTTCATCAAGTTCGATAGGATCGTCGTCCCGGATCAAGAAATCATAGTATCTGTCCGGTTGACGTGGTACTCTACCAGATCGCCTAAAGGATGCTTGAACAATGAGCTCCGGATTTGATCTAATCAAATCCAGTTCAGATTCAGCAACTTATGTCAGTTTGTCCACCTGTCGAACTTCGTCAAGTTCGACCTTAGAGGCAACAGTCCCTTCACCAAGGAACTCTTTTTCCAAAAAGATTGCCTTAAGGTTGACAAACACCTTTTGCTCATCAGCCAGGTAGAAATAATACCCTTTGGTCTCTTTTGGGTATCCTATAAAATTACACTTGTCAGACCTAGGTTCTAGCTTATCCATAATTAAACGTTTAACATAAGCCGGACACCCCCAAACCCTAAGGTGCGAGAGTACTGGCTTACGTCCTATCCATATCTCATATGGCATTTTGGTTACAGACTTACTCAGAACTCTATGTAGAAGGTAACAAGCCGATTCGAGTGCATATCCCCAAAGGGAGATCGACAGAACAGCAAACCCCATCATGGATCGAACCATGTCCAACAAGGTTCGATTCCTCCTTTCAGATACACCATTATGCTATGGTGTTCCAGGAGGAGTCTATTGAGAGAGAATTCCATTCTCCCCAAGATATGTCAGAAACTCATTGAAAAGGTATTCACCTCCTCGATCAGATCAAAGAGTTTTAATACACTTTCTAGTTTGTTTTTCTACCTCATTTCGGAATAGTTTGAACATTTCAAACGACTCCGACTTATGCTTCATTAAATAGACATACCCATACCTCGATAGGTCGTCTGTGAAGGTTATGAAGTAGAAATATCTACCTCTTGCACTTGAGCTCATGGGTCCACATACATCAGAATGTACCAGAGCCAAGAGTTCACTGGATCGCTCACCTTTTTCAGTAAAAGGTGACTTGGTCATTTTATCAAGAAGACAAGACTCACAGGTTGGAAGTGATTCACAATCACCTACTTCAAGAATTTCTTCTTGAGCCAACCTGTTTATCCTGTTCTTATTGATATGACCTAGCCTACAGTGCCAAAGGTAGACTTCTGACACATTATCTATTCTAGGGCATTTACCGGAGGTTTGAACTACTTTAACAGGTTGTGATAGAAAGTAAATTCCATTATTAAGTTATCCAACAAATATTGTAACATCATTCAAAATGATATTGCAAATATTTCTTTTTATTAAAAATTGATAACCGTTCATGACCAAAAGGCCTACAGAAATAATATTTAATAAAAAGCTTGGATAATAGTGACATTCACTCAGAATTATATTTCGAGAATTGATTACAAGGTTCATGATTCCTAATGCTAGAACTGGAACTTTGCTTCCATCTCCAACGTTCAGGAATCTCTCGCTTTCATCAAATCTCCTACTGATCTGCAGACACTGTATCGAATTGCAAATATGATAAGGGCTTCCGGTATCTAATACCCAGGCAGTAGTATCACAAATGGAAAAGTTGCAAGGTGTTATTATATAAGTATCTTGCTTCTTCTTCGGCTTGTTCGGGTCCAGTGAGGCAATGTATAGAGGACAGTTCCTCTTCTAGTGCCCTTGCTTCTTGCAAAAGAAGCACTCCATCTGGCTCTGGTCGGGCTTGCACTTCTTGGTCTAATCCTGTGCAGACATCCCAGCATGCGGCTGCACCTTCTTATTCTTCTTCTTCTTGTTCTTCTTCCCTTTCTTAAAGAGTCGACGACCAGAAGAAGACCCTCCCACAATATTTACCAACTCCTTATGGAGTTGGTGGTCCTTCTCAAAGTTCTGCAGCAACCCCAACAAGCCATGGTAGTTCACTACAGGCTTTGTCATTCGAAAATGAGTAAGGAAGGGAAGGTAGGACTTGGGCAGAGAATTAAGGATCACATCCTTACCGAGCTGCTCATGCAGGGAAAAGCTCAGTTTACTTAGGCGCTCAATCATTTCGATCATGTACAGTACATGATCAGTGACTGAGGCTCCATCCCTCATCCAAGTATTGAAAATGACACAACTAGTTTTGTGCCTTTCAACGTCGTCAGGCGTGCCAAAGGAGTCGTTCAACATTTGAAGCATCTCCTGTGGTTGGGCGTTCTCGAACCTAGGGCTGAACTCATCATTCATTACCGCCAGCATAATGCACCAAACGGTGGTGCGGTCGTTGAGCCACTTCTGGTAAGTGTCTCGAACCATTCCTCTAACATTCGGGGCTAGTTTCTCCGGTGCCGGATCTGTTACTACATAAAGGATTCACTCATGCTCAAGGACGATCTTTAATTTTTGATACTAGCTATCGAAATTAGGTCCCATGAGCTTGTCATTATCTAATAATGATCAGAGCGAAAGGGTAGTGGCCATAGCTGCATAAAGGAAAATCAGACCTATATTAGTATATAAATTATTAATACTAAAGACTTGAATTTTAGTCTAAAGTTTCTCCCAATATTTTTACGAATTGGTAGCCTTAACCTCCAATTCGAAGAATTACTTTAATTCCTTAGTGGGTACTAGAATCCACATAGACTACACACGAGCCCAACTTTGGTTGGTCAACCCATGTGCATCTATAGGTAGGTTCATAACCAGTTGTTTCTCTAAACAACTTCTAGTAATTAATTTTGCCCCAGAACCTAATCAGTAGGTTTTGGCCTCCACTGAAAAAATCTGGTTAGGTCCAACCATTAACATGATTTGATTTGGTGAATCGGACCAATAAATGATCAAGCCCGACTTTGGTCGGCCAACCTAACCATCATCAGAAAGACTCAAACCAAATTATCATACTATGAATGATAATTCCATTAGTCAATAAGCACCAGGCCCTTGGGTCTCCAATGATTATTAAACTAATGGACTCATTATCAGTCACTTAATAGGAGGCTATGACTTAGTTATCAATATAACTTAATCATTTTTAGGACCTAATAATTTTTTTTGAGAATTTTATTAAAGAAAAGATGAGAAAAAAATATCCAGCCAATTTCAATCCTCCCACTGACTTCACCAAGTCAGATTAAAAAAAGATTTACTTAAAGCTAGCATTAGGAGTACCTAAATTAGTCAAACTGATTTACCTAATGACATGGGTGAGCCCTAATCACCAAGTGATCTAATCAAAACCTAATTCACCAGGTTGGCCAGGTAAGTGAGATCAGTGGTGTGGATAAGCCATTAACTCGTCAGAGATCGAATCACTGCGAGTAGCTCCCGCTTAAAAACCACTGGTCAAACTGCCAAACTTACCTTAGACACCAACCGGTTCATTAGTTTTAATTTGATCAACTTAGTAAATAGGGTTCTACTGCGTAGCCATGAATTAAGTCCATCTTGGTCTAGTTAAAGACATGGACCCATTCAACTACAACTATTGGAGTTGAGTCTAGAGTATCTTTGACCTAATCTAATTCAACTTTTGATTAGATTTGACCAATTACTCTAGTTTAGTCCATTTCTTTAAGCTAACCTTAGGTCTAACCTAATTATGGACCTAATCCATCTAACCCATTGACCCACAAGTTTATGCAATTATCTTAGGTCTTAATTCACAATTCTAGACCTACTAGACAATACTTAATTCTTTTAATTAAGTATTTGGACTGATAGGTCAGGGTTTGGCATTTCAAAAATAATTTTTAAATTTGAAAAGTTTTATTTTCTGTTCACCAAATATGTTGACTCATTTCACAAATAGATAAGCACATTTCATAAATAGCAATCCTATTGCTAATTACATAACAGAAAATAACTTAAAAAAAAATCATGAATATTTCTTTAGATCTAATCTAACACATTCATGATAAATTTCATAATTGAACCTTTACAATTAATTTCTTTCGCTGCTTCATCTGCATGGGATATAATTACAGCGGCACCCCTACCGCCATAGGAGACTCCATCGAATGAGAGGAGAGGGCCTTTAAACTCTACTTTTCTCCTATGACCGGACGGCCATGGCAACCAACCCAATTCGATTACTTGCTACTTGGATCAAGTATATCTAAATATACCAATTTCAAAATTTAAAATTTAAATTTTAAAATTTGAAATTCAAATTTCAAACAAATTTCAAATTTTTGAATTTCAAATTTTGAATTTCAAATTTTGAATTTCAAATTTAAAATTTCAACCAAATTTCAAATTTTAAATTTTGAATTTCAAATTTTTGAATTTTGAATTTCAAATTTTAAATTTAAAAATTCAAAATTTAAATTTTGAATTTCAAATTTTTGAATTTTGAATTTCAAATAACTTTCAAAATTTAAAATTCAAAATTTAAATTTTGAATTTTAAATTTCAAATTGTAAACTTTTAGATTACAACTTAATCTATGCATGCAAATATATATATCATATCTAAGAACCCGCTCTGATACCATTTGTGGGGAAAATCAGTGCAGGGGTAAAATGATAATTTTAAAACTTTTCAAAATCACTATTTTATAGTAGAAATTATTAATTAATCTAATTAATTAATAAAAATTTATTCTGCACTAGGATCTAAATATGATATATAGCATGCATGCATTTAAATTTGAAATTCGAATTTGAACAGTAAACACTTTACTGTAATGTGTTCAGAACACAATACCTTTGTGCGGGTAGTAGATCACCGCAATCTGATCACCGTCGGGAGAGTCTGATCATCGCGATGCAGCCACACAATGTGTCTGGCCTCTGTGGATCATCCACAAGAAGCTCCCGATCTGATCGACTCCTAACGAGTGCTAGCTCGTTATAGAGCCCTTTCGACGGCCGATGCTGATCGAACTCCTTCGATCGATGTCTGCCAATTCTTTGGATGCTCTAGATTGTCAGCAGACATGCTTGAGAGGATGTTGAAGATCTTCCTAAAATTTGGTGGGCTCACGACACTCATAGCTCACCTTCTCACTTTTCGAACTCCAAGCTAAAACCCTGAAGAACTCACTGAAACCCTGCGCACACTTTTTCTTTCTTTTCTTTCTTTTTCTCTCAGAAGGATATTGACCTTCACCTTACACACAAGGATTCCTCATGCCCAGATTTTCTCTTCAAAATTTTTCTTGCACACGTCCCACTCTTCTCTTCCTTTTAAAATAATGTCAAACATCTTATCCACGTGAGAGGATAAAGATGAGTAATTGTACATTTGAATTCAAATTAAATTTTAAATTCAAATGGAAACTAATTAATCCCTATCCACTAAGGGTGTGAGAAGAGGAGGGCGTGGCTTAATTTGTGCATGAGTATTTCATGAGAAATATTTTCTCGTGTAATAAATGGGGCGTTAAAAGAGGATAAGGTCAAG
The DNA here is from genome assembly GCF_000442705.2 of Elaeis guineensis. Lineage (NCBI taxonomy): Eukaryota > Viridiplantae > Streptophyta > Magnoliopsida > Arecales > Arecaceae > Elaeis > Elaeis guineensis. The sequence goes on from NC_025993.2 coordinate 56,293,672, forward strand.
GCGCTAAGATTGGTTGCTCATTCAAATTCAAACTTTTGTTTTGAATTTGAATGGCCAACTAATCATCCTTATCCACTCATTTGGCACATTAAAGTAGGGCGTGAGGAGGGCTTTTCATGAGAAAAAATTCATGAGAACTTCCTTCTCGTGAATTCAAATGGGCGCAGTGGAAGTGAGGTGGCGCAGGGAGAATGGGTCAAGGTGGTTTCATTATTTAAACCAACCTAATTGAACCAAATAAGTTAGGCCCAATTAGACTAATTTAAACCCAACTTAATTAGGCTTAATTAGGCTTAATAAAATCCTAATCAAATCAGAAATTGATTAAGCCCAATCCCTGATCATATCAGGGACCAAACCATCTCGACGATTTGGTCAACTCTTAACCTAATCGGATCGAACCCAACTGAATCCAATTCAATTGGACTTGATCCAAAATTAATTACTCAATCAAATTGAGTTAATTAGTGATCAAATCACTAATTAAACCTCTCATAAATATTGAGTCCAAATCTGTTGGGTAATCGGGCATCAGAATTCATTGATATGTAACCCTGTTCGAAGAGTCCTAAACCAGTGGGACTCTTGACCCCGGTATCCAAAATGTATGGAATTCATGATCAGAGAATCTTGATTCTTGATCATAGAATCTCAGACATGAAGGAATCTTCACCAGCTATCAGATCAGATAGAAACCTCTAATGTGTGTGACCCCACAGGTTCGAACCTAAGCCGGTAGCACAGGAACTAATTCCTGTACTAATCGAAGTGACCATCTTACAATGGTACCCAACGACTGGATAAGTCGAATGGTCGCAATCACAACACTCAGAACCTACGTGAATATGGTTACTATATAATTCATCCTTTTGACCTCTGTGTTTAGGACGACTCAGGATTAAACTGTCAACCCTGATTAGATCATCCGAATCGTGCTCAACCCAAATAGTCCTGTGACTCCTCACAAAGACTACCCTGGCCAGGGTTTTGCTAAATTGAAACACGACTGTACACAGCTCCTAAACTGGAGTGGTCAATCCCATCTTGACTCACGCACCGATAAGTCAAGTACTTGACTACACCCAGCAGCCTTCCGTCACTGAATTGGAAATTTAGGTAGTCCAGTGCCTAAGTGTAGTGAGTTGCTTGCAAGTCACCGTGGCGGTCTCAGGTCAGAGGGACATTTATAACCATATTCCATCGGAGCAAATCTTGACAGCAGAAATAGCTCCGGACTCGATCACGTTCAGTGCAGATGTACCCTTACATCTCACCTGTATGCCATACCAGTGTCTCTACACTCATTGGATAAGAGGACAACCAACTTATATGGCACACAACGACCTATGCTTGATAAACGTTGTCATCCTTGGTAACAACATATCATTTGGTCGCGAACAGATTTAAGGACTAAATGACAAATCCTCCTTTGTCGAGTCTAAATAGTCCTAAGGACTTCACCACAACATAGGAGTTCATTACAGATGAAATATTTTGTGATGAAAAATATCAAAATAATTTTTATTAATTCATAATTCATGTACATATACAAAAATGAGCACAACCGTCAACAGGCTGACAATTGGCTTTAAGACACTATTCCCAATGCATTAGTGCTGGTATGATTGCACCCATCACGATCTCTTCGAAATATGTTGATATAATGTAGCGGCCATTGCACGCCATGAGTAACCCTCCAACCTTCCTGGCTTGAAGGGTACCGGATACTTCAAATGGGTCCTGTGAGCCTGCATGGCAGTGTCGGTCTCCAGACTCAAATTTTTTTTTGAGAGAGAAAATATTACCCGTGGTAGAAGAAAGAGATCTTCATAAAAATTATGGAAAAATATCTTGAAAAAAAATGAAAAGGACCAAGATTAAAAGGGATGCAATAAGAGGACTTCCCAGGGTGCCACCCATCCTAGTACTACTCTCGCCCAAGCATGCTTAGCTGCGGAGTTCTGATGGGATCTGGTGCATTAGTGCTAGATATAATGTAGCGGCTGTTGCACGCCGTCAGTAACCCTCCCACCATCCTTTCCAGTGGGGTTCAAGTGGGTCCTGCGAGCCCACACGGCATTATCGGTTTTTAGGCTCAATTTTTTTTTTGAGTGAAAACCTTATCTGTGGTAGAAGAAAGAGATCTCCATAAAAATTATGGAAAAAAGTCTTGAAATAAAAATAAAAAGGGTGAAGAATAAAAAGTGTGCAACATGAGGACATCCAAGGGGATCACCCATCCTAGTACTACGTAGCGACCGTCGCACGCCATCAGTAACCCTCCCACCATCCAAGCATGTAGAGCTCCAGACCCTTCAAGTGGGTCCCGCGAGCCCGCACGGCACTACCTGTCTCCAGACTCAATTTTGTTTTTGAGCAAAAATATTATCTGGGGCAGAAGAAAGAGATCTTCATAAAAATTATAGAAAAAAGTCTTGAATAAAAATAAAATGGACAAAGATTAAAAGGGGTGCAACCCGAGGACTTCCCAAGGGATCATCCATCCTAGTACTACTCTCGCCCAAACATGCTTAACTACAGAGTTTTGTGGGATCCGGTGCATTAGTGCAGGTATGATCACAACCACCATTATCACTTCGAGATTCATAGATATAACATAGCGTCTGTTGCACACCATCAGTAACCCTCCCACTGTCCTGACTTATAGGGTATCGGATACTTCAAGTGGGTCCCATGAGCCTGCATGGCACTGTCGGTCTCTGGACCCAATTTTTTTTTGAGAGAAAATGTTAACCATGATAGAAGAAAGAGATCTCTATAAAAATTATAGAAAAATATCTTGAAATAAAAATAAAATAGACGAAGATCAAAAAGGGTGCAACACGAGGACTTCCCTAGGGACACCCATACTAATACTACTCTCACCCAAGCACGCTTAACTGTAGAGTTCTGATGGGATCCAGTGCATTAGTACTGGTTTGATCGCACCCACCATGATCTCTTCAAAATTTATAGATTTAATGCAGTGGCTGCTGCACGCCATCAATAACCCTCCTATTGTTTTGGCCTGTAGTGTACCGGACGCTTCAAGTGGGTTCCGCGAGCCTGCATGGTACTGTCGATCTCCGGACTCAGTTTTTTTTTTTTTGAGAGAAAATATTACCCATGGTAGAAGAAAGTGATCTCCATAAAAATTATGAAAAAAAGTCTTGAAATAAAAATTAAAAGGATGAAGATTAAATGGGGTGCAACACGAGGACTTCCCAAGGGGACCCCATCCTAGTACTACTCTCGCCCAAGCATGCTTAACTGTGGAGTTCTGATGGGATTCGATGCATTAGCACTGGTTTGATCGCACCCATCATGATTTCTTCAAAATTTGTAGATATAATGCAGCGGTCGTTGCACGCCATCAGTAACCATCCCTCTTTCCTGGTTGTAGGGTATCGGACACTTCAAGTGGATCCCGCGAGCCCGCATGGCACTGTCAGTCTCCATACTCAATTTTTTTTTTTGAGAGAAAATATTATCTGCAGTAGAAGAAAGAGATCTCCATAAAAATTATGAAAAAAAATCTTGAAATAAAAATAAAAAGGATGAAGATTAAAAGGGGTGCAACACGAGGACTTCCCAAAGGGTCATCCATCCTAGTACTACCCTTGCCCAATCACGCTTAACTGCGAAGTTCTGATTGGATTTGCTGCATTAGTATTGGTATGATCACACCCATCACGATCTCTTTGAAATTCATAGATATAACATAGCGGCCGTTACGCACCATCAGTAACCTTCCCACCATTCTGGCCTGTAGGGTACCGGACCTTTCAATTGGGTCCTGCGAGCCTGCACGACACTGTTGGTTTCCTGACTCAATTTTTTTTTGAGAGAAAACTTTATCCATGGCAGAAGAAAGAGATCTCCATAAAAATTATGGAAAAAAGTCTTGAAATAAATATAAAATGGATGAAGATTAAAAAGGGTACAACACGAGGACTTCCCAGGGGATCACCCATCATAGTACTACTCTCACCCATGCATGCTTAATTGCATTGTTTTGATGGGATCTGGTGCATTGGTGCTAGTATGATTGCATCTATCACGATCTCTTCAAAATTCATAAATGTAATGTAGCGGTCGTTGCACTCCATCAATAAACCTCTCACAGTCCTAGCCTGTAGGGTATCAAACCCTTCAAGTGGGTCTTGCAAGCTTGCACGGCACTGTCGGTCTCCAGACTCAATTTTTTTTTGAGAAAAAATATTATTCATAGCAGAAGAAAGAGATCTGCATAAAAATTATAGAAAAAAATCTTGAAACAAAAATAAAAAGGATGAAGATTAAAAAGGATATAACACGATGACTTCCCAGGGGGTCTCCCATCCTAGTACTACTCTCATCCAAGCACGTTTAGCAACGGAGTTCTGATGGGATCTAGTGCATTAGTGCTAGTATTTTCACACCCATCACGATCTCTTCAAAATTCATAGATATAACGTAGCGACCGTAGCACGCCATCAGCAACCCTCCCACCGTCGTGGCTTGTAGGGTACCGGACACTTCAAGTGGGTCTCACGAGCCAGCATGGCACTGTCGAGCTCTAGACTTAATTTTTTTTTAAGAGAAAATGCTATCCACGATAGAAGAAAGAGATCTCCATAAAAATTATGAAAAAAAATCTTGAAATAAAAATAGAAAGTATGAAGATTAAAAGGGGTGCAGCACGAGGACTTCCCAAGGGATCACCCATCTAAGTACTACTCTCACCCAAGCACGCTCAATTGCGGAGTTCAGATGGGATCCGGTGTAATAATGCTGATATGATCGCACCCATCATGATCTCTTTAAAATTCATAGATATAATGTAGCGGCCATTGCGCACCATCAGTAACCCTCCCACCATCCTGACCTATTGGGCACCAGACTCTTCATGTGGGTCCCGCGAGCTCGCACAGTACTGTCAGTCTCCAGACTCTTTTTTTTTTGGGAGAAAATGTTACCTATGGCAAAAGAAAGAGATCTCCATAAAAATTGTAAAAAAAATCTTGAAATAAAAATAAAAAGGGTGAAGATTAAAAAGTCTGCAACACGAGGACACCCCATAGGATCATCCATCCTAGTACTACTCTCGCGCAAGCACGCTTTACTGTGGAGTTCTGACGGGATCCGATGCATTAGTGCTGGTATAATCATGATCTTTATGAAATTTGTAGATATAACATAGCGGCCGTTGCACGCCATCAGTAATCCTTCCACCGTCTTGGCCTGTAGGGCATCGGACCCTTCTTGTGGGTCCTACGAGCCCGCACGGCACTGCCTGTCTGCAGACTCAATTTTTTTTTTTGAGAGAAAATGTTACCCACGGTAGAAGAAAGAGATCTCCATAAAAATTATGAAAAAAAATCTTGAAATAAAAATAAAATGGATGAAGATTAAAACAAGTGCAACACGAGGACTTCCCAGGGGGTCACCAATCCAAGTACTACTCTTGCCTAAGTGCGCTTAACTATGGAGTTCTGATGGGATCTGATGCATTAGTGCTGGTATGATCGTACCCATCATGATCTCTTCAAAATTCATACATATAATGTAGCGGCCATTGCACGCCATCAGTAACCCTCCCACCGTCTTGGCCTATAGAGTACGGGACAGTTCAAGTGGATCCCGCGAGTCCGCACGGCACTGTCGATCTTTAAACTCAATTTTTTTTTTGAGAGAAAACATTATCCGAGGTAGAAGAAAGAGATCTCCATAAAAATTATGAAAAAAAATCTTGAAATAAAAATAAAATGGATGAAGATTAAAAGGGGTGCAACACGAGGACTTCCCAAGGGATCACCCATCCTAGTACTACTCTCGCCCAAGCATGCCTAACTATGGAGTTCTGATGGCATCCGATGCATTAGTGCTGGTATGATCATGATCTCTATGAAATTTGTAGATATAACATAGCGGCCGTTGCATGCCACTAGTAACCCTTCCACCATCTTGGTCTGTAGGACACCGATCCCATCAAGTGGGTCCCCCGAGCTTGCACGTTACTGTCTGTCTCCGGACTCAATTTTTTTTTTGTAAAAATGTTACCCTTGATAGAAGAAAGAGTTCTCTATAAAAATTGTAGAAAAAAGTCTTGACATAAAAATAAAATGGATGAAGATTAGAAGGGGTGCAACATGAGGACTTCCCAGGGGGTCACCCATCCTAGTACTGCTCTCGCCCAAGCACACATAACTATGGAATTTTGATGGGATCCGATGCATTAGTACTAGTATGATCGCACCCATCACCATCCCATCAAAATTCATAGATATAATGTAGCAGCTATTGCACGCCATCGGTAACCCTCCCACTGTCTAGGCTTGTGGGGTACCGAACACTTCAAGTGCATCTCGTGATCCCGCATAGCACTGTCGGTCTCCAGACTTTATTTTTTTTTTTTGAGAGAAAATATTATCCATGGTAGAAGAAAGAGATCTGCATAAAAATTATGAAAAAAAAATCTTGAAATAAAAATAAAAAGGATGAAGATTAAAAAGGGTGCAACATGAGGACTTCCTAGGGGGTTACCCATCCTAGTGCTACTCTCGCCCAAGCACTAGTATGATTGCACCCATCACCATCCCATTGAAATTTATAGATATAACATAGCAGCCAATGCACGCCATTAGTAACCCTCCCACTGTCCAGGCCTGTGGGGTACCGAACACTTCAAGTGCATCTCACGAGCCCGTACGGCACTGTCGGTCTCCAGACTTAATTTTTTTTTGAGAGAAAATATTACCCACAGCAGAAGAAAGAGATCTGCATAAAAATTATGAAAAAAGTCTTGAAATAAAAATAAAAAGGATGAAGATTAAAAAAGGTGCAACACGAGGACTTCCCAGGGGATCATCCATCCTAGTACTACTCTCGCCCAAGCATACTTAACTACGGAGTTCTGATGGGATCCGATGCATTAGTGCTGGTATTGTCACACCCATCATGTTCTCTTCAAAATTCAAAGTTATAATGTAGCGGCCGTAGCATACCATCAGTAACCCTCCCACCGTCCTGGCCTGTAGGGTATCGGACACTTCAAGTGGATTCCGTGAGCCCGCACGGCACTGTCGGTCTCCAGACTAAATTTTTTTTTGAGGAAAAATATTATTCATGGCAAAAGAAAGAGATCTCCACTAAAATTATGGAAAAAAATTTGGAAATAAAAATAAAAAAGATGAAGATTAAAAGTGGTGTAACACGAGGACATCCCAAGAGGTCACCCATCCTAGTACTACTCTCGTCCAAGCAGTCTTAATTGCAGAGTTTTGATGGGATACGGTGCATTAGTGCTAGTATGATCGCACCCATCATGATTTCTTCAAAATTCATAGATATAACGTAGTGGCCGTTGCATGCCATCAGTAACTCTCCCACCATCCTGACCTGTAGGGTACCGGACCATTCAAGTGGATCCTGCGAGCCTGCACGACATTGTCGGTGTTTAGACTCAATTTTTTTTTGAGAGAAAATGTTATCCATGGAAGAAGAAAGAGATCTCCAAAAAAATTATAGAAAAAAGTCTTGAAATAAAAATAATAAGGATGAAGATTAAAAGGGGTGCAACACGAGAGGGATCACCCATCCTAGTACTACTCTCATCCAAGAATGCTTAACTGTGAAGTTCTAATGGGATACGGTGCATTAGTGCTGGTATGATCACATCAAACATGATTTCTTCAAAATTCGTAGGTATAACATAGCGGCTGTTGCATGCCATCAGTAACCTTCTCACCATCCTGGCCTGTAGGGTACCAGACCCTTCAAGTGGGTCCTACGAGCCCGCACGGCACTGTCGGTCTCCAAACTCAATTTTTTTTGAGAGAAAACATTACCTACGGCAAAAGAAAGAGATCTCCATAAAAATTAGGAAAAAAATCTTGAAACAAAAAATAAAAAGGGCAAAGATTAAAAAATGTGCAACACGCGGACTACCCAGGAGGTCATCCATCCTTGTACTACTCTCGCCCTAGCATGCTTAACTGCAGAGTCCCGATGGGATCCAGTATATTAGTGCGAGTATGATCACGATCCTTATGAAATTTGTAGATATAATATAGTGGCCGTTGCATGCCATCAGTAACCCTTCCACCGTCCTGGCCTGTAGGGCACCGGACCCTTCAAGTGGATCCCACGAGCCCGCACGGCACTGCCTGTCTCTAGACTCAATTTTTTTTTTTGAGAGAAAATATTACCCGCGGTAGAAGAAAGAGATCTCCATAAAAATTATAGAAAAAAATTTTGAAGTAAAAATAAAATGGACGAAGATTAAAAGAGGTACAACACGAGAACTTCCCAAGGGGTCATCTATCCTAGTACTACTCTCATCCAAGCATGCTTAACTGCGAAATTCTAATGGGATATGGTGCATTAGTACTAGTATGATTGCACCCATTGCCATCCCTTCAAAATTCGTAGATATAATGTAGCAGCCATTGCACGCCTTCAGTAACCCTCCCACCATCCTGGCCTGAAGGGTATCGGACACTTCAAAAGGGTCCTGCGACCCCGCACGGCACTATCGGTCTCCTGACTCAATTTTTTTTTAAGAGAAAATGTTACCCATGGTAGAAGAAGGAGATCTATATAAAAGTTATGGAAAAAAGTTTTGAAATAAAAATAAAAAGGATGAAGATTAAGAGGGGTGCAACACGAGGACTTCTCAGCGGGGCACCCATCCTGATACTACTCTCGCCCAAGCATGCCTAACTGTGGAGTTCTGATAGGATCCGAGGCATTAGTGCTGGCATGATCGCACCCATCAGGCTCTCTTTAAAATTATTAGATATAATGTAGCGGCCATTGCACGCAATCAGTAATCCTCCCACATGCCCATATGGCACTATCGGTCTCCAGACTCAGTTTTTTTTTTTAGAGAAAATGCTATTTGTGGCAGAAGAAAGAGATCTCCATAAAAATTATGAAAAAAAAATTGAAATAAAAATAAAAAGGATGAAGATTAAAAGGGATGCAACACGAGGACTTCCAAGGGGGTCACCCATCTTAGTGCTACTCTCGCCCAAGCACGCTTAACAGTGGAGTTCTGATAGGATCCGGTGCATTAGTGCTGGTATGATCGCACCCATCACAAACTCTTCGAAATTCGTAGATATAACGTAGCGGCTGTTGCATGCCATTTGTAAGCCTCCCACCATCTTGGCCTATAGGGTACCAGACCCTTCAAGTGGGTCCCGTGATCTCGTGCGGCACTGTCGGTCTCTAGACTCAAATTTTTTTTGAGAGAAAATGATATCCATGGTAGAAGAAAGAGATCTCCAAAAAAATTATGGAAAAACATCTTGAGATAAAAATAAAAAAGATGAAGATTAAAAAGTGTGCAACACGAGGACATCCCAGGGGGTCACCCATCCTAATACTACTCCCGTCCAAGAATGCATAACGGTGGAGTTCTGATAGGATCCGGTGCATTAGTACTAGTATGATCAAGATCTTTACGAAATTCATAGATATAACATTGCGGCCATTGCACGCCATCAGTACCCCATCCCCCATCCTGGCCCGTAGGGCATCGGACCCTTCAAGTGGGTCCCGCGAGCCCGCACGGCACTGCTTGTCCCCAGACTCAGTTTTTTTTTTTGAGAGAAAACATTGCCCGCGACAGAAGAAATGGATCTCCATAAAAATTATGGAAAAAAAATCTTGAAATAAAAATAAAATGGATGAAGCTTAAAAAGGGTGCAACACGATGACTTCCCAGAGGTCACCCATCCCAGTACTACTCTCACCCAAGCTCGCTTAACTGCGGAATTCTGATGGGATCCATTGCATTAATACTGGTATGATCACACCATTCACAATCTCTACGAAACTCGCAGATATAACGTAGCAGCGGTTGCACGCCATCATTTATCCTCCTACCATCCTGGCTTATAGGGTACCGGACAATTCAAGTGGGACCTGCGAGTCCGCACGGCACTATCGGTCTGTAGACTTAGTTTTTTTTTTGAGAGAAAATGTTATCCACGGCAGAAGAAAGAGATCTTCATAAAAAATATAGAAAAAATATTGAAATAAAAATAAAAAGAATGAAGATTCAAAGGGGTGCAACTCGAGGACTTCCCAGGGGATCACCCATCCTTGTACTATTCTCGTCCAAGCATGCATAACTATGGAACTCAATGGGATCCGGTGCATTAGTACTAGTATGATCGCACCCATCACCATCTAATCGAAATTCACAGATGTAACGTAGCAGCCGTAGCATGCCAACGATAACCCTCCCACCATCCAGGCCTGTGATGTACCAAACACTTCTAGTGCGTCTCGTGAGCTTGCACGGCACAGTCGGTCTCCAGACTCAGTTTTTTTTTTTTGAGAGAAAATATTACCTGCGGCAGAAGAAAGAGATCTACATAAAAATTATGAAAAAAAATCTTGAAATAAAAATAAAAAGGATGAAGATTAAAAAGGGTGCAACACAAGGACTTCCTAAGAGGTCACCCATCCTAGTACTACTCTCGTCTTAGCACTCTTAACTGTGGAGTTCTGATGGGATCCGGTGCATTAGCGCTGGTATTATTACACCCATCACATTCTCTTTGAAATTCATAGTCATAACATAGCGGCTGTAGCACGCCATTAGTAACCTTCCCACCGTCCTGACCTGCAGGGTATCGGACACTTCAAGTGGATCCCGTGAGTCTGCACGGCACTGTCGGTCTCTAGACTCAATTTTTTTTGAGAGAAAACAATATCTACGGCAAAAGAAAGAGATCTCCATTAAAATTGCGAAAAAAAGTCTTCAAATAAAAAAAAAGGATGAAGATTAAAAGGGGTGCAACAAGAGGACTTCTCAGGAGGTCACCCATTCTAGTGCTACTATCGCCCAAGCACGCTTAACTACAGAGTTCTAATGGGATCCGATACATTAGTGCTGGCATGATCGCACCCATCATAATCTCTTCGAAATTCTTAAATACAATATAGTGGCCGTCTCACGCCATTAGTAACAATCCCATGTCCAGGCCTGTAGGGCACCGGATCCTTCAAGTGGATCCCGCGAGCCTGCACGGCACTGCCTGTCTCTAGACTCAATTTTTTTTTTAAAAGAAAATGTTACCTGCGGCAGAAGGAAGAGGTCCCCATAAAAATTTTAGAAAAAAGTGTTGAATAAAAAATAAAATAGGTGAAGATTAAAAAGGATGCAACGCGAGGACTTCCCATGGGGTCACACATTCTAGTACTACTCCCACCTAAGCATGCTTAACTGTAGAGTTCTGATGGGATCCGGTACATTAGTGCTGATACGATCGCACCCATCACGATCTCTTCAAAATTTGTTGATATAACGTTGCGGTCGTTGCACGCCATCTGTACCCCTCCCACCATCCTGGCCTGTTGGGTACCGGATCCTTCAAGTGGGTCCCACGAGCCCGCACGACACTGCCTGTCTCCAGACTCAGTTTTTTTTTAAGAGAAAACGTTACCTGTGGTAGAAGAAAGAGATCTCCATAAAAATTATGAAAAAAAAGCCTTGAAATAAAAATAAAATGGATGAAGATTAAAAGGGGTGCAACATGAGGACTTTGCAGGGGGTCACCTATTCCAGTACTACTCTCGCCCAAGCACGCTTGACTGCGGAATTTTGATGGGATCCGATGCGTTAGTGCTGGTATGATTGCACTGATCATGATCTCTTCGAAATTAATAGATATAACGTAGCGGCTGTTGCACGCCATCTGTAATCCTCCCACCGTCCAAGCCTGCAGGGTACCAGACCCTTCAAGTGGGCCCGCGAGCCTGTATGGCACTATAGGTCTCCAGACTCAGTTTTTTTTTGAGAGAGAACGTTAATCGCGGCAGAAGAAAGAGATCTCTATAGAAATTATGAAAAAAAGTATTGAAATAAAAATAAAAAGCATAAAAATTATAGGAAAAAATTCTTGAAATAGAAATAAAAAGGATGAAGACTAAATGGGATGCGACACGAGGACTTCCCAGAGGGTCACCCATCCTAGTACTACTCTAGCCCAAGCACGCTTAACTACGGCGTTCTGATGGAATCCGGTGCATTAATACTGGCATAATCGCACCAATCATGATTTTTTTGAAATTCTTAGATATAATGTAGCGGCCGTCGCACGCCATCAGTAACCCTCTCACATCCAGGCTTGTAGGCCATCGGACCCTTCAAGTGGATTCTGCGAGCCCGCACGGCACTGTCCATCTCCAGACTCAATTTTTTTTAAGAGAAAATGTTACCTATGACAAAAGAAAGAAAATAATGATTAAAAAGGATGCAACATGAGGACTTCCCAAAGGGTCACCCATCCTAGTACTACTCTCGTCCAAGCATGCTTAACTGTGAAGTTCTAATGGAATTCGATGCATTAGTGCTGGTGTGATTGCACATATCATGATCTCTTCGAAATTCATTGATATAACATTGCGGCCGTTGCACACCATCTATAACCCTCCCACCGTCCTGACCTGTTGGGTATCGGACCCTTCAAGTGGGTCCTGCGAGCCCGCACGGCACTGCTTGTCTCCAGACTCAGTTTTTTTTTAAGAGAAAACGTTATCTACGGCAGAAGAAAGAGATCTCCATAAAAATTATGTAAAAAAATATTGAAATAAAAATAAAAAGGATGAAGATTAAAAGGGATGCAACATGAGGACTTCCCAGTGGGTCACCTATCCCAGTACTACTCTCGCCCAAGCACGCTTGACTGCAGAGTTCTGATGGGATCCGGTGCATTAGTGCTGGTATGATCGCCCCCATCACGATCTCTTCGAAATTCATGGATATAATGTAGCAACCGTTGCATGCCATCTGTGACCCTCCCACCGTCCAGGCCTGCAGGGTACCGGACCCTTCAAGTGGGCCTACGAGCCCGCACGGCACAGTAGGTCTCCAGATCCAGTTTTTTTTTTTGAGATAGAACGTTAACCGCTGTAGAAGAAAGAGATCTCCATAAAAATTATGAAAAAAATATTGAAATAAAACTAAAAAGCATAAAAATTATGAAAAAAATCTTGAAATAGAAATAAAAAGGACGAAGATTAAAAAGGATGCAACAAAAGGACTTCTCATGGGGTCACCCATCCTAGTACTTCTCTCACCCAAACACGCTTAACTCCGAAGTTCTGATGGGATCCGGTGTATTAATGCTAGCATGATCGCACCAATCGTGATCTCTTCGAAATTCTTAGATATAACATACCGGCCATCGCACGCCATCAATAACCCTCCCACGTCCAGGCCTGTAGACTGTCGAACCCTTCAAGTAGATCCCGTGAGCCCGCACGGCACTGCCTGTCTCCAGACTCAATTTTTTTTAAGAGAAAATGTTACCTACGGTAGAAGAAAGAGAACCCCATAAAAATTATGAAAAAAAGTGTTGATTAAAAATAAAATAAACAAAGATTAAAAAGGATGCAACACGAAGACTTCCCAGGAGGTCACCCATCCTCGTACTACTCTCGCCCAAGCACGCTTAACTGTGGAGATATGATGGGATTCAATGCATTAATGCTGGTATGATTGCACCCTACACAATTTCTTCGAAATTCTTTGATATAACATTGCGGCCGTTGCACACCATCTATAACAGTCCGACCGTCCTGACCTATTGGGGCCCAGACCCTTTAAGTGGGTCCCACGAGCCCGCACGACACTGCTTGCCTCTAGATTCAGCAATTTTTTTAAGAGAAAACGTTACCTGCGGCAGAAAAAAGAGATCTCCATAAAAATTATGAAAAAAAGTATTGAAATAAAAATAAAAAGTAGGAAGATTAAAAGGGGTGCAACATGAGGACTTCCCTGTGGGTCACCCATCCCAGTATTACTCTTGCCCAAATACGTTTGACTGCAGAGTTCTGATGGGATTTGGTGCATTAGTGTTGGTATGATCACAGCCATCACAATCTCCTTGAAATTCATGGATATAACGTAGCGGCCGTTGTACGCCATCTATAACCCTCCCATCGTCCAGGCCTGTAGGGTACCGAACCCTTCAAGTGGGCCCGCGAGCCCGCACGGTACACTTGGTCTCCAGACTCAGTTTTTTTTTGAGAGAGAACGTTAACCGCATAAGAAGAAAGAGTTCTCCATAAAAATTATAGAAAAAAAAGTATTGAAATAAAAATAAAAAGCATAAAAATTATGAAAAAAAATCTTGAAATAGAAATAAGAAAGATGAAGATTAAAAGGGATGCAACACGAGGACTTCCCCGGGGGCCACCCATCTTTATATTACTCTCGTCCAAGTGTGCTTAACTACAGAGTTCTGATGGGATCTGGTGCATTAGTACTAGCATGATCACACCCATCGCGATCTCTTCGAAATTCTTAGATATAATGTAGCGGCCGTCGCACGCCATCAGTAATCCTCCCACGTCCAGGCCTATAGGGCACCGGACCCTTCACGTGGATCCCGCGAGCCCGCACGGCACTGCCTGCCTCCTGACTCTATTTTTTTTTTTAAGAGAAAATGTTATCTGCGGTAGAAGAAAGAGATCCCTATAAAAATTATAAAAAAAATATTGAATTAAAAATAAAATAGGCGAAGATTAAAAAGGATGCAATACGAAGACTTCCCAGGGGGTCACCCATCCTAGTACTGCTCTAGCCGAAGCACGTTTAATTGTAGAGTTCTGATGGGATCCGATGCACTAGTGCTAGCATGATCACACCTATCATGATATCTTCAAAATTTGTTGATATAACGTTGCGGCCGTTGCACGCCATATGTAACCTTCCCACCATCCAAGCCTGTTGGTTACCGGACCCTTCAAGTGGGTCCTGCGAGACCGCACGACACTGTCGGTCCCCAAACTCAATTTTTTTTTGAGAGAAAATGTTACCTGTGGTAAAAGAAAGAGACCTTCATAAAAATTATGAAAAAAAGTCTTAAAATAAAAATAAAAAGGATGAAGATTAAATGGGGTGCACCCTGAGGACTTCTCAGGGGGTCACCCATCCCAGTACTACTCTTGCCCAAGCACGCTTGACTGCGGAGTTTTGATGGGATCCGATGCAATTGTATTGGTGTAATCTCACCCATCACAATCACTTCAAAATTCATTGATACAACGTAGCGGCCGTTGTACGCCATCTGTAACCCTCCCACCTGCCAGGCCTGTAAGGTACCGGACCCTTCAAGTGGGCCCACGAGCCCGCACGGCACTGTAGGTCTCCAGACTCAGTTTTTTTTTGAGAGAGAATGTTAATCGCGGTAGAAGAAAGAGATCTCCAAAAAAATTATGAAAAAAAATGTTGAAATAAAAATAAAAAGCATAAAAATTGAAGAAAAAAGTCTTGAAATAGAAATAAAAAGGATGGAGATTAAAAGGGATGCAACACAAGGATTTCCAAGGGGGTCACCCATCCCAATATTACTCTCGCCCAAGCATGCTTAAATATGGAGTTTTGATTAGATCCAATACATTAGTGCTGGCATGATCACACCTATCAAGATTTGTTTGAAATTCTTAGATATAACGTAGCGGCCGTCGCACGTCATCAGTAATCCTCCTATGTCCAGGCCTGTAGGGCACCCGACCCTTCAAGTGGATCCCACGAGCCCGCACGTCACTGCCTATCTCCAGACTCAATTTTTTTTAAGAGAAAATGTTACCTGCAGTGGAAGAAAGAGATCCTTATAAAAATTATGAAAAAAAGTGTTGAATTAAAAATAAAATAGATGAAGATTAAAAAGATGCAACATGAGAACTTCCCAGGGTGTCACCCATCCTAGTACTACTCCTGCCCAAACATGCTTAACTATGGAGTTCTGATAGGATCCGATGCATTAGTGCTGGTATGAATGCACCCATCATGATCTCTTCAAAATTCATTGATATAACGTTGTGGGCGTTGCACGCCATCTTTAGCCCTCCCACTGTCCTGGCCTATTGGGTACCGGACACTTCAAGTGGGTCTCGCGAGCTCGAACGGCACTATCGGTCTCCAGATAGTTTTTTTTTTTGAGAGAAAATGTTACCTACGGTAGAAGAAAGATATCTTCATAAAAATTATGAAAAAAAATCTTGAAATAAAAATAAAAAGGTCGAAGATTAAAAGGGGTGCAACAAGAGGACTTCCCAGGGGGTCACCCATCCTAATATTACTTTCGCCCAAGCACGCTTGACTGCGGAGTTTTGATGGGTTTTGGTGCATTAGTGCTGGTATGATCGCACCTATTATGATCTCTTCGATATTCATGGATATAACGCAGCGGCCGTTGCACGCCATCTGTAACCCACCCACCGTCCTGAAGGAAAAACCGCCCTTTTTCTTGTAGGATCTTCCAGATCTAATGAGATCTGGGGCGGAATATTTTTTTTAAAAAAAATTATCCTACTTTATTTCAGATCTAAGGTCTATTAGATCTGATTCTTATTATCTGATATTTAATTTAAAATTAAATCTAAAACTTGAGGATTAGAGAAATACCTCTAGGGTAACTAGATTACCCTGTAGATGATCGCAGCAATGCCCGAGGTTCAAAAATAGCCATGCAGTCGCCTGGCCTCTACCAGTATCCACTCGAGTAGGATCTAGATCATCTTCTCCTTGCGAATCTCTGCTCCAAAAATCAGATCTGGATCTGATTTGAAAGATCTTCAAAAGATGTTCTGAAGCTGGAGTAGCAGCTTCTCGACAAATCCCTGCAGCCTTCTGATCAGGGAGCCACCACGCCTTGGACAAGCACCAGATGGATGCCCAACTTCTTGGATGTGAAGAGGGGAGAGAGAGGACCAGAGGGGACATAGAGAAGTGGAGGGATATTAGGTTTTTTCTGGGGATTGAGTAGATTCTCTAAACCCTAGGTGCAGACAAGGTTTAAATAGACCCTGCTACGCCATGCAGTGCCACATCATTCGACCAATCAAAAAATTTTAATTAATTATGGAAAAATTTTAATTGGTGGAGTGATGTCATCTGATCATATCAGATAAGAACCCCACCAAACCCTCCTACTGTTGGCACCAACACTGGATAAACACAGTGAGATTGGCGCCCAACAGTTTGAGTCGATCAAGGCATAGAGTCCTCATCTCAGGGGACTCTATCCTTATCCACTTGGGGCGCACGTCATATCTGATTATGGCACCCACTTTGAGGGTCAAATTAGTAGGTGGACACTCCATAAAAACTCTCCAATGATCTCTTTCCAAGTGGCCTTCAGTCCAAGGTCCATGGGTCAATGTTTGACCAATGTCCTAAAACGAAAATGACAGGTGACAGGAATTAGCAGGTGTTGTCTTAAATTTATCTCATGAATTAAGACAAGACTTTTATGAGCTAGACTGGCTCTAGTCAGACTGAGAGAAACCTTCTCAAGGTTCTCTGGGTGAGTTAAATCAAATTTGGCTCAGTCGAGATAGAAAAGATTACACGAGGAGAAAGTTAGGCTCAATCGTGTGCTAGCATGATTTTCTTGAACCTAATTGGATCTAATCCAAATCAATCAAACTGGGCTAGCTCAATTGATGACATCCAGACCCTAACTTTTGTTTGTGTGACCCAGTTTGATTCATTTTCGTATGGTAATGAGACATGTCGTGATCTCATCATCGACATTATCGAAACTCCTTTCGATGGACCAAAACTTTTTTGATTCAGACAATTTAGAATGATCGATCATCAATATCATTCTAATTGCTCTGAAAATTCACCAGTGACACCTAGCAGTATATGGTGGCAACCCATCAGAAATGAAGATGAACCTCTCGATGCAGCTACCTATGTGATTGAGTTCTTCTATCATGAGTCCCGACTGAATTAGGGTTAAGGTGAACTCGTCAAACCTAACATCAGTCATATGAATCAATCGATCGATCTAAGTCCGATGTGAAAGTCCAATGGAAAACTCTTTTCTATTATTTCACTCTGCCATGGCTATGGGCTTAAGGACTCGATCTTTCGATCATCATAGGACTACTTCTCTCATCTACCGAGGTTGATAGATCCCATCTTGGTGCAATCTGGTTCCTACAATGAATATGCTACAGCCAACATACACCTCAGGGTTTCGAATGGCTAGGAGATCGAGTTATGGTATAGTCAAACTATAACACACTTAAGGTGAACTGTCGATGCACCTCAGGTCAAAGAACTAGACACACAGCTGCAGCATCAAGCTAGTCATCGACGAGAAGGTAGACTTCCTTATGACTGCTCGAAGTGGTCACGCTCAGTACTATCGTTCTCAATGAATACCTATACTCTTGCTCTGGTGTCTCCACACCGTAGACTCAAGACACATCTGTCTTAAGAAAGTGATCGTACACCAACCTTCCGGATCGATCATCATCCTCGTGATGATCCTATGGTCAGGAGCTGTTTATGAGTTAGTTATATAAATTCATGCCTTAAATTTTCAGCTCTTGAAAATATGAATTAACATTCCTACTAACTCAAAGGATGTGTCACAGACATAATGTATGCAATGTGATAGTAGAATAACCCTTTTATTTATTTATAGTCAAAATTATAAATTTGTCCTTAGATTTGTACAGGAATGTGTCAGCCAATCTGGCATCTAGGGCACACATCTAACAAACTCCCACTTGACCTAATGCCAATTGGCTACATATCTAAGTCCCATCTTCTCAAGGTGGGCTTCGATCTTCTACTGGCCTAATGGCTTTATCAGTGGGTCTACCATATTGTCTGTGGAGTCGACTCTCTTAACCTCGACATAACCTTTTTCGAGGTAATCATGGATCAGATGGAATCACCGCTCGATATGCTTGGACTTCTGGTGAGACCTTGGCTCCTTAGCTAGGGCTATGGCGCCATTATTATCGTAGTAAAGAGGGATGGTATCCGATGACATCACTCCAAGCTCTGCGGCAAATTTTTTATACCAGAATGCCTTCTTCGCAGCTTTCGATGCATCAATATACTCTGCCTCCATGGTGGAATCAGCAATCACCGTCTGCTTGGAACTCTTCCAGCTAACTGCACCACGATTGCAAATGAGCAGACTTTCAGATGTCGACTTTCGATCATCTATATCAGATATAAAGTCTGAGTCTGTAAATCTTTGAACCTGAAGTTCTCCATTCCCAAAGACTAGAAACATATCCTTTGTTCTTCTCAAGTACTTAAGGATACATTTCACAGAAGTCCAATGCTCTTCACCTGGATTCGACTGATATCTGCTTGTGACACTCACAGCATGGGCTATATCAGGTCGTGTACATAGCATGGCATACATGAGGCTTCCTATTGCCAAAGCATAAGGGATCTTGCTCATGCATACAATCTCCTCAGGTGTGCTAGGGCACATCTTCTTGGGGAGATGAATGCCATGTCTAAAAGGCACTAAACCTCTTTTGGAGTTTTCCATGCTAAACCTTTTTAGCACCTCCTCTATGTACATCTTCTGTGAAAGTCCCAGCATCCTATTTGGTCTATCTCTATAGACCTTAATACCCAGTATAAAGGATGCCTCTCCTAGATCTTTCATAGAGAACTCCTTAGACAACCATATTTTGACTGAGGTCAATATAGAAATATCATTCCCAATTAGGAGGATATCATCTACGTACAGTACGAGGAAGACAACTGCGCCCCCACTGACCTTCTTGAACACACATGGTTCCTCCTCGTTCTTGATGAAACCAAACATTTTGATCACATCATTGAAATGAGTATTCCAGCTTCGAGATGCTTGCTTAAGTCTATAAATAGACCTTTGCAGCTTGCAGATTTTGTGATCATCATCACTGGATGTGAAACCAAGTGGCCGTTCTATATAGATATCTTCCTCAAGATATCCATTTAAGAATGCCATTTTCATGTCCATCTGCCATATTTCATAATCGAAATAGGCTGCAACAGCAAGCAATGTGCGGATGGATTTTAGCATGGCTACGGGCGAGAAGGTATCCTGATAGTCAATGCCTTCGCGCTGACTATAACCTTTCACTACGAGCCTAGCCTTGAATGTCTCCACATTCCCATCTGCACCTATCTTTCTCTTAAAGATCCATTTACACCTAATAGGTACAATACCTTCAGGTGGATCTACCAAGGTCCAGACTTGGTTTGAGTGCATCGAGTCAATTTCTGATCTCATTGCCTCTAACCATTTCTCAAAGTCGATATCTGATATCGCCTCATCATAGGTCTTGGGGTCATCACCATGAGCCCCATTTCTCATGAGAAATATTTTCTCTACTTCTTCTTGTATAGTACCTAAGTACCTTTTAGGAGGATGAAAAATCTTAGTCGATCTACAAGGTGGAAGAGGTTGTATTAGGACTAGTTCTAATTGATTTGGTTCCTCAGGTTTCTTAGCTCGTTGCTCTTGGGAGACATTCTCCTTGAGCTTAATTATTCTTCCGATGCCACTATCTTGAATAAACTATTTTTTTAAAAAAATAGTATGTCGATTCACAATCACATTATGATCTTTTGGAATATAGAAATAGTATCCTAATGACTCTTTAGAATATCCTATGAACTGAGCTCTAAAAGACCCGAACTCTAACTTGTCCGTCTGCTGTCTCTTGACATGAGCCGAACAACCCCAAATTCTGAGATGACTCAGACTTGATTTCTTACCATGCCATATCTCATACGGTGTGGTAGGAATGATTTTAGAGGAAAAATATATATATATATATTATTGTTATGAGATAATATCCCCAAAAAAACTCAGGGAGGTCCGTGAAGCTCATCATGGAACAGACCATATCTAATAGGGTCCGATTTCTCCATTCTGAAACCCCGTTGAGTTGTGGCATTCCAGGTGGAGTCCATTGAGAGACTATGTCATTATCCTTAAGATAGTCTAGGAACTTCTGACTAAGGTATTCACCTCCTCGATCTGATCGAAGAACCTTAATGGGCTTTTCTGTTTATTTTTCTACCTCATGCCTGAATTCTTTGAATTTTTCAAAGGCTTCAGACTTATGTTTCATTAGAAATACATATCCGTACCTAGACATATCATCGGTAAAGGTAATGAAGTAGACATAGTTGCCTCTAGCCGGCACATCAAATGGGCTGCACACATCCGTATGTACTAGGGCAAGTAGGTCTGTGGCCCTTTCCCCATGTCCCACAAAAGGGAGCTTGGTCATTTTGCCTTGAAGGCATGATTCACAAACTGGATATGACTCGAAAGTCAACAAACTCAATAGCCTAGATTTCTCTAATTTGTTAACCTTGTCTTCCACTATATGACCTAGCCTTAGGTGCCACAGATACCTATCATTTAGACTATCTCTAGGCCTTTTAATTCCTATGGCATTCACATTTTTCTTGTTATTAAATACAGATACATCAATATGTAGCTGATAGAGATCATTAATAAGAAAACTATTTATAACTTTATTATTTTCATAAAATATGTTACAATGGTCCTTATGAAAGCTAATCATATAGCCTTCTTGTGCTAAACATGAAACAGAAATCAAATTTCTGCTTGCTGCAGGCACATAATAACAGTCTCTAATAACTAAATCTAATCCTAATGGTAATCACAGAGGGTAGATTTCTACGACCACAGCTGCAACTCTTGCTCCATTCCCGATGCATAGGATCATATCCCCATCCCTCAGCCTCCTGCTCTCCTCAAGACCCTGCATAGAAGTGCACAAATGAGCACTAGAACCAGAGTCAAGTATCCAACTGGATGCAGAGGAAACCGTAAGATTAGATTCTATAATGAGCATACCTCTAGAAGGACTATTCTTCTTGTTCTTCAGGATGGCCAGGTACTGAGGACAGTTTCGTTTCCAATGGTCATCTGAATTACAGTGAAAATATTTTTTCTTTTCAGCAGTCTTCTTCTTCGCTTCCATCTTCTTCTTTTTTCCATCCACCTTTTGCTTCTTCGTAGACTTTTTCTTCTTTCCAAAAGACTTTCTCTTGGAAGAAGTCTGCTCCACAGTAAGGACTGAGCCTTTTGAACTCTTCAAAGAAAGCTCAACTGTAACCAACATGTTTATTAACTCAGCTAAGGTGCACTGCATCTTATGCATATGAAAGTTCATGATGAACTAACCATATGCATCGGACAAGGATTGAAGGATCACATCAATCTGAAAATCCTTATCTAAGTGTTGGAAATAGTGTCCCAAAGCCAATCGTCAGACTGTTGACGGTTGTGCTCTTTCTTGTATTAGTATATGAATTATAAATTAATAAAAGTTATTTTGATATTTTTTATCACAAATTGTTTCATCTTCTAATGAACTCCTGTGTTGTGGTGAAGTCCTTAGGACTATTTAGACTCGACAAAGGAGGACTTGTCGTTTAGTCCTTAAACCTGTTCACGACCAAATGATATATTGTTACCAAGGACAACAACGTTTATCAAGCAAAGGTCATTGTCTACCATATGGATTGATTATCCTCTTAACCAAGGAGTGTGGAGACACTGGTATGGCATACAGGTGAGATGTAAGGGTACATCTGCACTGAACGTGACCGACTCCGGAGCTTTTTTCTGCTGTCAAGATTTGCTCTGATGGGATATGGGTATAACTGTCTCTCTGACCTGAGATTGCCACAGTGACTTGCAAGCAACTCACTGTACTTAGGCACTGGACTACCTAAATTTCTAATTCAGTGATGGAAGGCTGCTAGGTGTAGTCAAGTACTTGACTTGTCGGTGCGTGTGTCAAGATGGGATTGACCACTCCAGTTTAGGAGCTGTGTACAGTCGTGTTTCAATTTAGCAAAACCTTGGCCAGGGTAGTCCTAGTGAGGAGTCACAGGACTGTTTGAGTTGAACACGATTCAGATGATCTAATCAGGGTTAACAGTTTAATCCTGAGTCATCCTATACACAGGGGTCAAAAGGGATGAATTATACAGTACCCATATTCACGTAGGCTCTAAATATTGCGATTGTGACTATTCAACCTATCCGGACGTCGAGTACCATTGCTAGATGGTCACTTTGATTAGTACAGGAATTGGTTCCTGTGCTACCGGCTTAGGTTCAAACCTGTGGGGTCACACACATTAGAGGTTCCTATCTGATCTGATGGCTGGTGAAGAGTCCCACTGGACTGGAAATCTTCGACCAAGAGTCCTAATACTTGGGGACTCTGAGTCTTACATGTCCGAGACTCTGTGATCGAGAATCAGGATTCTTCGATCATGAGTTTCACACATTTTGGATACCAGGGTCAAGAGTCCCACTGGTTTGAGACTCTTCGATCAGGATTTCATATCGATGGACTTTGATGCCCGATTGCTCATCGAATTTGGATTCAGTATTTATGAGAGATTTAATTAGTGATTTGATCACTAATTAACTCAATTTGATTGAGTAATTATTTTTGGATCAAGTCCAATTGAATTTGATTCAGTTGGGTTTGACCCGATTAGGTTAAGAGTTGACCTAATCGTCAAGGTGGTTTGGTCCTTGATCTGATCAGAGGTTGGGCTTAGTCAATTCTTGATTTGATTAGAATTTTATTGAGGCTAATTAAGCCTAATTGTGTTGGGTTTAACTTAGTCTAATTGTGCCTAACCTATTTTGATAAAGTTGGTTCAATTAGATTGGTTTAAAATTTCAAACCACCTTTGACTTATCTCCCTGCGCCACCTCACCCACCTGTGCCTATTTGAATTCATGAGAAACAAGTTCTCATGAATTTTCTCCCATGCAGAAGCCTTCCCATGCCCCTCCCTTGTGCACCATTTGAGTGGATAAAGATTGATTAGTTGGCCATTCAAATTCAAATGATGTTTGAATTTGAATAAGCAACTAATCCCGTGCGCCACCTTATCCACTTGTGCGCCACTTGCTCTACACGAGAAAAAGTTTCTCGTGTAAACTCTCCACGCACAAAGAACCCACGCCCCCTTCTTCTCTCGCCTTGAGTGGATAAGGATAGGTTGGTTGGCATTTGAATTCAAATTCGATTTGAATTCAAGTGAGCAACCACCTAGCTTTATCCTCTCACGCGGTGAAGATGCGGTCTTGCACTATTTTAAAAAGGGAAGAGAAGGTGAGGCATGCACATGACTTTTTGAGAGAGAAAGGGTGGTGTGAGAAAGGCTCTATGCGTGAGAAAAGAAAAGAAAAGAAGAGAAAAGAAAAGAAACAGAAAGGGCACAGGGTTTTTCTGAGAGTACCCTAGGGTTTCTACCTAGGGTTCGGGAAGTGAGAAGGTGAGCTACGAGTATTGTGAGCCCACCAAACTTCAAAGAGAGCTTTATCAATCTCTCAAGTTCCTTTGTTGATGATCTGGAGTATTCGAGGAGTCGGCAGACACCAATCGAAGGAGTTCGATCAGCATCAGCCATCGAAAGGATTCTGTAACGAACTAGCATTCGTGAGGAGCCGATCAGATCGAAAGCTTCGTGTGGATGATCCATGAAGGTCAGACATACTGTGTGGCTGCATTGCGATGATCAGACCTTTCTGATGGTGATCAAACTGCAGCGATCAACTACCTGCATGAAGGTAATGTGTTCTGAATACATAACAGTAAAACATTTACTGTAGAATTCAAAATTTCAGATTTAAATGCATGCTATATATATCATATTTAGATCTTTGTATAGGATTAATATATATTAATTAATTAGATTAATTAATAATTTTCACTATAAAATTATAATTTTGAAAAAAATTTAAAATTATCGTTTTACCCCTACACTGAAATTCACCACAAATGGTATCAAAGCAGGTTCTAAAATATGATATACATTTGCATGCGCTGATTAAGTAGTAATCTAAAAGTTTAAATTTAAAATTTGAAATTTAAAATTTATTTAAAATTTTAAATTTGAAATTTAAAATTTAAAATTCAAAATTTGAAATTAAAAAATTTAAAATTTGAAATTTGTTTGAAATTTGAAATTTAAAATTTGAAATTTAAATTTTGAAATTTAAAATTTGAAATTTAAAATTTAAATTTTAAAATTGGTATATTTAGATATACTTGATCCAAGTAGCAAGTAGTCTAATTGGGTTTGGTTGCCATGGTCATCCGGTCATAGGAGAAAAGTAGGATTTAAAGGCCCTCTCCTCCCATTCGATGGGGTTCTCCTATGGCGGTAGGGGTGCCGAGCGATTATATCCCATGCAGACAAAGTAGCAAAAGGACTTAATTATAAAGGTTCAATTGTAAAATTTATCATGAATGTATTAGATTAGATCTAAAGGAATATTCATGATTTATTTTGATTGAGTTATTTTCTGTTATGTAATTAGCAATAGGATTGCTATTTATGAAATGTGCTAATCCATTTGTGAAATAAGTCAACACATTTGGTGAACAGAAAATAAAACCGTTCAAATTTGAAAATTATTTTTGAAATACCAAACCCTGATCCATCAGTCCAAATACTTAATTAAAAGAATTAAGTGTTGTCTAGTTGGTTTAGAATTGTGAATTAAGACCTAAGACAATTGCATAAACTTGTGGGTCAATGGGTTAGATGGATTAGATCCATAATTGGGTTAGAACTAAGGTTAGCTTAAAGAAATGGACTAAATTAGAGTAATTGATCAAATCTAATCAAAAGTTGAATTAGATTAGGTCAAGGACACTCTAAACTCAACTCCAATAGTTGTAGTTGAATGGGTCCATGTCTTTAACTGGACCAAGATGGACTTAATTCATGGCTACGCGGTGGAACTCTATTTACTAAGTTGATCAAATTAAAACTAATGAACCAGTTGGTGTCTAAGGTAAGTTTGGCAGTCTGACCAGTGGCTTTTAAGTGGGAGCTACTCGCATTGATTCGATCTCTGACGAGTTAATGGCATATCTTCACCACTGATCTCACTTACCTAGCCAACCTGGTGAGTTAGGTTTTGATTAGATCACTTGGTGATTAGGGCTCACCCATGTCATTAGGTAAATCAGTGTGACTGATTTAGGTGCTCCTAATGCCGGCTTTAATTAAATCCTTTTTAATCTGACTTGGTGAAGTCAGTGGGAGAATTGAAATTGGCTGGTTAATTTCTTCTCTTCTATCCTTTAATAAAATTCTCAAAAATTATTAGGTCTCTAAAAATGATTAAGTTATAGTGATAACTAAGTCATAGCCTCCTATTAAGTCAGTTATAATGAGTCCATTAGTTTAATAATCATTGGAGACCCAAAGGCCTGGTGCTTATTGACTAATGGAATTATCATTCATAATATGATCATTTGGTTGAGTCTTTCTGATGGTGGTCAGGTTGGCCGACCAAAGTCGGGCCTGATCATTTATTGGTCCGATTCATCAAATCAAGTCATGTTAATGGTTGGACCTAACCAGATCTTTTCAATGGAGGCCAAAGTCTACTGATTAGGTTCTGGGGCAAAATTAATTACTAAAAGTTATTTAAAAAAACAACTGGTTATGAACCTATCCATAGATGCACATGGGTTGACCAACCAAAGTTGGGCTCGTATGTAGTCTGTATGGATTCTAGTACCCACTAAGGAATTAAAGTAATTCCTCGAATTGGAGGTTGAGGCTACCAGTTCGTAAAAATACGGGAAGAAACTTTAGACTAAAGTCCAAGTCTTTAGTATTAATAATTTATGACTAACAAAGGTCTGATTTTTCTTAATGTAGCTATGGCCACTACCCTGCCACTCCGGTCATTATTAGATAACGACAAGCTCATGGGATCTAATTTTGATAGCTGGTATTGAAAATTAAAAATCATCCTTGAGCATGAGCAGATCCTTTATGTAGTAACGGATCCGGCACCTGAGGAGCCAGCCCCAAATGCTAAAGGGATGGTATGAGATACTTACCAGAAGTGGCTCAACGACCGCACCACCGTTCGGTGCATAATGCTGGCGGCAATGAATGATGAGTTCAGCCACAGGTTCGAGAACGCCCAGCCGCAGGAGATGCTTCAAATGTTGAACGACTCCTTTGGCACGCCTGACGATGTTGAAAGGCACAAAACTAGTTGTGCCATTTTCAATGCTCGGATGAGGGATGGGGCCTCAGTCACCGATCATATATTGTATATGATCGAAATGATTGAGCGCCTAAGTAAACTGGGCTTTCCCTTGCACGAACAGCTCGGTAAGGATGATTGAACACATAATAGTAAAATGTTTACTATAGAATTCAAAATTTTAGATTTAAATACATGCTATATATATCATATTTAGATCATTGTGTAGGATTAATACATGTTAATTAATTAGATTAATTAATAATTTCCACTATAAAATTATAATTTTGAAAAGGTTTTAAAATTATCATTTTACCCCTACACTGAAATTCACCACACTAAGATGATACCGAGCTTCTCAAGCTCCTCAAGGTCCTTGATCATTGTCAAACAATGATCTTGGACTGACTGTCCATCACGTATTTTAGCCTTAAAAAGTCTTTGGCAGACTTGATCTTGGCTGCGCGACTTTGTTCACCAAATAACTCTTGTAGGTGAGCCAACATTTGGCAGGTATTCATAATATTCTCATGCTGGCACTGCAAGTCATTAGGCTTTGCACCCAACATGTAGTACCTGGCTTTATTATCGTCATTCATCAACTTTTCCAGAGATGCTCTCTGTTCAGCAGTCGGATGTGCTGGTATGGCAGGTGGGTCCTGGTCCAAGATATGATTCAGTTTCTCGAAACCCAGAATAATTCTATAGTTCCTCAACCAGTTCTTGAAATTTGGTCCAGTCAATCTGTGGGTGTCTAATATTTTGGTTAGGGGGTTGGACGCTGACATGTTTCCTGTAGAGAGTCAAAAGTTTCTAGTTAGATTTTATAATCAGACTTAACCAATTTGTTTAGGAGTTTCATTTTTAAACAAATTAGGCTCCCACTATTTTCTCAGATCCCTACACTCCCTAGGTAGAGATGTGAAAATCTTCATGATTAGTGATTTCTAGTGGGTGGTGCGGTCTCACCGACTGGCTCACCACCTCACCTAACAGTTATTGGTGATGGGTCAATCGATGAGTGGACAACTCTTGTCCAATGATTCTCTAATCATGGTGCACCCAAAACTTGGTCTCTAATTCATGAAGCTCACCGTGTCCGAAATATTGCTCCAATCTTTAGTTAAGTCAGACTCACCATTTGCACGAACTAGATTCCTGATTGAGTCCCTCACCATATCCGAAATATTGAGCACAACCCATCCTCTAATCCGTAGCATCCAATGCCTAATGGACATGGTTGCATCTTTCCGGTGCAACAGAACCACTGTAACTAGCCGAGAACAATCAACCCCGGGAAGGACCCCCACATCCACAATGGTGGAAGATCTTAGACTTAATATTTTCTTAGAGAGATTTAATTTAGGTCTCATTAAACTTGACTTGACATAGTCATAACAATTATGACTAACCTAGTGGCATGGGTTAGCTCGAATTGTTAGTCACCTCAAATCAGAACTGGGTCGACACATATGGCTAGGTAAGTGAGATCGGTGGGAGGGATATGCCATTAACTTGACAAGAACGCATTCGAGTCGAGTAGCTCTCAATTAAAAACTATTCAGTCGCATCTGCCCAACTTACCTTAGACACCAAATTGTCGAACCAGAACCAATTGGGTTAGCCTACAATCCAGGCTCTAACCACTGAGCCAAATTAGGTCTTAACTTGATCGAGTCATATATGAATGTGATTCGACCTTGACCTTGACTTAATCCTATTAGGCTGGTCAATTATTAGCTTTCATGATCCTACCTAACCAACTTTTGATTCGGTTTGATCAACCGCTAGACCTAATTGAGCTACCCAAGCCCGAATCCAATTTTATGAAAATGACTTAGATCTAAAA
Source organism: Elaeis guineensis (assembly GCF_000442705.2). Lineage (NCBI taxonomy): Eukaryota > Viridiplantae > Streptophyta > Magnoliopsida > Arecales > Arecaceae > Elaeis > Elaeis guineensis. Next base: position 56,322,370 of record NC_025993.2, read on the forward strand.
TTCTCAATTTTAGATATAATTTAATTTCATAAGCTTAATTCATTAATTAAGTCTTGGGTTCATAAACAAAATATGTAAAATAAATCTTAGGGTTTCAGGATCTAGGATTTTGCAGAAAAGTAAGTTTGATTTCTGATTAAGGATGAACGCACAGCACCCCTACACGCCATAAGAACATCCCATTGAATGGGAGGAGAGGGTCTTAAATCCTACTTTGTTCTTATGACTGGATGGCCATGAGGAACACCTTAATCAAAAATATTGATTTAATTACAAAACTAGTTAGATCTAAGTTACATATCACAGATATAATTTCAGATCTAACTTATACATGCTTTGCATACATCTCATGTATTAAAATCTGATCTAATTAGCATGCTTTCAGATCTGATACATCACATGTAACATCTAAAAAATAAGATTTAAATTGAACTATTCAATATAAAATCTATTCTAGATAGTTACTAGAATAATTCTACAACTAGTCTAGGCATGCAGCAGATCAATCTTATGAATTAATTAAATTTTATTTTTTATTTTCTAATCTAAATATAATATTTATAACATCAAAAAATTAGAGAATAAATTAGATCTAATTTATATTTTAATCATATTAAAATATAAAACTTCAAGACTATTCATAGTTTAAACTATTCCTAGTCTAGTCATGCATCTCATACATATTAGATCTACTTAGATTTAATTTTAAATTTTTTAATTTCAAATCCAATCATATCTGATGTGACATCTAAAATTCATTAATATTAGATAAATAAAAATAAAAATTAGATCTAAATTAGATCTAAAATAGAGCCATCAACCTGGCTCTGATACCAGTTGAAGGAAAAATCACCTTTTTCCTTATAGGATCTTCCAGATCTAATGAGATCTGGGGCAGAATATTTAAAAAAAAAAATTATCCTATCTTATTTTAGATCTAAGATCTATTAGATCTGATTCTTATTATCTAATATTTAATCTAAAATTAAATCTAAAACTTGAGGATTATAGAAATACTTCTAGGGTAACTAGATTACTTTGTAGATGATCGCAGCAATGCCCGAGGTTCAAAAATAGCCATGCAGTCGCCTGGCCTCTACCGGTATCCACTTAAGTAGGATCTGGATCATCTTCTCTTTACAAATCTCTATTCCAAAAATTAAATCTGGATTTGATCTGGAAGATCTTCAAAAGATCTTCTGAAGCTAGAGCAGCAGCTTCTCGACAAATCCCTGCAGCCTTCTGATCAGGGAGCCACCACGCCTTGGACAAGCACCAGATGGATGCCCAACTTCTTAGACGTGAAGAGGGGAGAGAGAGGACTAGAGGGTGTGTGGAGAAGTGGAGGGATATCAGGTTTTTTCTGGGGATTGAGCAGATTCTCTAAACCCTAGGTGCAGATAGGATTTAAATAGACCCTGCTGTGCCATGCAGTGCCACATCATTCGACCAATCAGAAAATTTTAATTAATTTTGGAAAAATTATAATTGGTGGAGTGATGTCATCTAATCATATCAGATAAAAACCCCACCAAACCCTCTTACTGTTGGTGCCAACACTGGATAAACACAGTGAGATTGGCGCCCAACAGTTTGAGTCGATCAAGGCATAGAGTCCTCATCTCATGGGACTCTATCCTTATCCACTTGGGGTGCATGCCATATCTGATTATGGCACCCACTTTGAGGGTAAAATTAATAGGTGGACACTCCATAAAAACTCTCCAATGATCTCTTGCCAATTGGCCTTCAGTCCAAGGTCCATGGGTCAACATTTGACCAATGTCCTAAAACGAAAATGACAGGTGATAGGAATTAGCAGGTGTTGTCTTAAATTCATTTCATGAATTAAGACAAGATTTTTTTGAGCTGGACTAGCTCCAGTCAGACTGAGAGAAACCTTGTCAAGGTTTTCTAGATGAGTCAAATCACATTTGGCTCAGTCGAGATAGGAAAGATTACACGAGGAGAAAGTTAGGCTCAATCGTGTGCTAGCACGATTTCCTTAAACCTAATTGGATCTAATCCAAATTAATCGAATTGGGCTAGCTCAATTGATGATATCTAGATCCTAACTCTTATTTGTGTGACCTAGTTAGGTTCATTTCCATATTGTAATGAGATATGTCGTGATCTCATTATCGACATCATCGAAACTCCTTTCAATGGACTAGAACTCTTCTGATTCAGATAATTTAGAATGATCGATCATCAATATCATTCAAATTGTTTCCAAAATCTACCAGTGACACCTAGTAGTATATGGTGGCAACCTATCAGAAATGAAGACGAACCTCTCGGTGCAGCTACCTAAAGTGAAATTTTAGTGCAGGGGTAAAACAGTAATTTTAAAACTTTTCAAAATCACTATTTTACAGTGAAAATTATTAATTAATCTAATTAATTAACATATATTTACCCTATACTAGGATCTAAATATGATATATAGCATGCATGCGTTTAAATTTGAAATTCAAATTTAAACAGTAAACAATTTATTGTTATGTGTTCAGAACACAATACCTTTGTGCGGGTAGTCGATTGTCGTAATTTGATCACCGTCGGAAGGATCTAATCATCATAATGCAGCCACACAGTATGTCTGGCCTCTGCAGATCATCCACATGAAGCTTCCGATCTGATCGGCTCCTCACGAGTGCTAGCTCATTGTAGAGCCCTTTCGACGGTCGATGCTTATCGAACTCCTTCGATCGATGTTTGTCGATTTTTTGGATACTCTGAATCATCAGTAAACATGCTTGAGAGGTTGATGATGCTCTCCCTTAAATTTGGTGGGCTCACGACACTCGTAGCTCACTTGCTCACTTCCCAAACCTCAGGCTGAAACCCTAGGGTGCTCACAGAAGACCCTACGCCCACTCTCTTTCTTTCTTTCCTCTCGGAATGTTTTGAACTTTTCAAAAATACGCAGAAACCTTCCTCACACCCTCTTTTCTTTTTTAGATCAGATTGTTCACATGCCCCACCTTTCTCCTCTTTTTAAAACAATGCAAGACGTGTCTTATCCGCGTGAGAGGATAAAGATAAGTGGTTGAACATTTGAATTCAAATCGAATTTGAATTCAAATGCAAACCAACTCATCCCTATCCACTTGGGCATGAGAAGAGAAGGGGTGTGGCTTCATTTGTGCATAGATAAAATTTAGGAGAAACTCTTTCTCATGTATGATAAGTGGCGCACAAGATGGATAAGCATGAAGGTGCAAGGGATAAGTTATCCATTCAAATTCAAACACCCTTTGAATTTGAATGGATAACAAATCAAGTTTATCCAAAAATTGGCGCACAAGAGTGGGCATGAGATGCCTTCTACATGAGAGAAAATTCATGAGAAACTCTTTCTCGTGAATTCAAATGGGTGCTGAAGAAGTAAGGTGGCGCAGGGATAAATATCAAGGTGGTTTGAACCTAATTGAGCCAACCTAATCAAAATAGGTTAAGCACAATTAGACTAAATTAAACCTAACTTAATTAGGGTTAATTAGGCTCAATAAAATCCTAATCAAATCAGGAATTGACTAAGCCCAACCCCTGATCAAATTAGGGACCAAACCACTTCGATGATTAGGTCAACACTTAACCTAATCGGGTCAAACCCAACTGAATCCAATTCAATTGGACTTGATCAATAAATAATTACTCAATTAAATTAAGTTAATTAGTGATCAAATCACTAATTAAACGTCTCATAAATACTGAGTCCAAATTCGATGGGCAATCGGGCATCAAAATTCAATCCCATCTTGACACACACACCGACAAGTCAAGTACTTGACTACACCCAGCATCCTTCCATCACTGAATTAGAAATTTAGGTAGTCCAGTGCCTAAGTGTAGTGAGTTGCTTGCAAGTCACCATGGCGGTCTCAGGTCAGAGGGATAGTTATACCCATATCCCATCGGAACAAATCTTGACAGCAGAAATAGCTCCAGTGTCGGTCACGTTCAGTGCATATGTCCCCTTACATCTCATCTGTATGCTATACTAGTATCTCCACACTCCTTGGTTAAGAGGAGAACCAACCCATATGGCACACAATGACCTATGCTTGATAAATGTTGTTGTCCTTGGTAACAATGTATCATTTGGTCATGAACAGGTTTAAGGACTAAATGACAAATCCTTCTTTGTCGAGTCTAAATAGTCCTAGGGACTTCCCCACAACATAAGAGTTCATTAGAAGATGAAACAATTTGTGATAAAAAATATCAAAATAACTTTTATTTATTTATAATTCATATACTAATACAAAAGGAGCACAACCGTCAACAGGCTGACGATTGACTTTGGGATACTATTCCCAACACTACCTATGTGATTGAGTTCTTCTATCATGAGTCCCGACTGAATTAGGGTTAAGGTGAACTCGTCAAACCCAACATCAATCATATGAATCAATCAATCGATCCGAGTCTGATGTGAAACCCCAATGACAAACTTTTTTTCATTATTTCACTCTGCCATGGCCATGGGCTTAAGAACTCGATCTTTCGATCATCATAGGACTACTTCTCTCATCTACCAAGGTTGATAGATCCCATCTTGGTACAATCTGGTTTCTACAATGAATATGCTACGGCCAACATACACCTCAAAATTTTGAATGGCTAGGATACCGAGTTATGGTGTAGTCAAACTATAACACACTCAAGGTGAACTTTCAATGCACCTCAGGTCAAAGAAGTAGACACACAGCTGCAGCATCGAGCTAGTCATCGATGAGAAGGTTGACTTTCTTATGACTGCTCGAGGTAGTCACACTCAGTACTCTCATTCTCAACGAACATCTGTACTCTCGCTCTGGTGTCTCCACACCGTAGACTCAAGACACATCTATCCTAAGAAAGCGATCGTACACCAACCTTTCGGATCGATCACCATCTTCATGATGATCCTATGGTCAGGAGCTGTTTATGAGTTAGTTATGTAAATTCATGCCTTAAATTTTTAACTCTTAAAAATATGAATTAACATTCCTACTAACTCAAAAGATGTATCGTAGACATAATGTACACAATGTGATAGTAGAATAATCCTATATTTATTTATAGTCAAAATTATAAATTTGCCCTTAGATTTATACAGGAATGTGTCAGCCAATTTGGCATCTAGGGCACACATCCACAGGGTACCGGACCCTTCAAGTGGGCCCGCAAGCCCGCACGACGCTGTAGGTCTCCAGACTCAATTTTTTTTTTAGAGAGAATGTTAACCGCGGCCGAAGAAAGAGATCTCTAAAAAATTACAAAGAAAAGTATTGAAATAAAAATAAAAAGAATAAAAATTATAGAAAAAAGTTTTGAAATAGAAATAAAAAGGATGAAGACTAAAAGGGATGCAACACTAGGACTTCCCAAAGGGTCACCCATCCTAGTACTACTCTCACCCAAGCACGCTTAACAATAGCGTTCTGATGGGATCCGATGTATTAGTGCTAGCGCGATCACGATCGTCATGATCTCTTCAAAATTCTTATATATAATGTAGCGGCCGTCGCACGCCATCAGCGACCCTCCCATGTCCAGAACTGTAGGGCATCGGATCCTTCAAGTGGATCCCGCGAGCCCGCACGACGCTGCCTGTCTCCAGACTCAGTTTTTTTTTAAGAGAAAACATTACCTACGGGGAAAGAAAGGGATCTCTAAAAAATTATAGAAAAAAATGTTGAATTAAAAATAAAGTAGATGAAGATTAAAATGGATGAACATGAGGACTTCCCAAGGGGTCACCCATCCTAATACTACTCTCGCCCAAACATACCTAACTGCGGAGTTCTGATGGGATCCGATGCATTAGTGTTGGTATGATCTTACCCATCCCAATCTCTTTGAAATTCATTGATATAACGTTATGGTCGTTGCACGCCATCTGTAACCCTCCGACCGTCTTAGCCTGTTGGGTACCGGACCCTTCAAATGGGTCTCGCGAGCCCGCACGGCACTGTCGGTCTCCAGACTCAGTTTTTTTTTGAGAGAAAATGTTACCTGCCGCAGAAGAAAGGGATCTCCATAAAAATTATGAAAAAAAGTCTTGAAATAAAAATAAAAAGGATGAAGATTAAAAAGGGTGCAACACGAGGACTTCCTTGGGGGTCACCCATCCCAGTACTACTCTCGCCTAAGCATGCTTGACTGCGGAGTTTTGATGGGATCCAGTGCATTAGCATAGTTATGATCGCACCAATCATGATCACTTCAAAATTCGTTGATATAACATAGCGGTCATTGCATACCATCTGTAACCCTCCCACCGTCCAGGCCTGTAGGGTATCGGACCCTTCAAGTGGGCCCACGAGCCTGCATGGTACTGTAGGTCTCTAGACTCAATTTTCTTTTAGAGAGAATGTTAACTATGATGGAAGAAAGAGATCTCCAAAAAAATTATAGAAAAAAGTATTGAAATAAAAATAAAAAGCATAAAAATTATGAAAAAAAGTTTTGAAATAGAAATAAAAAGGATGAAGTTTAAAAGGGATGTAACACGAGGACTTCCCAAGGGGTCACCCATCCTAGTACTACTCTTGCCCAAGCACGCTTGACTGTGGATTTCTAATGGGATCAGGTGCATTAGTGCTAGAATGATCGCACCCATCACGATCACTTCAAAATTCGTTGATATAACGTAGCGGCCATTGCATGCCATCTGTAACCCTCCCACCGTCCAGGCCTATAGGGTACCGAACCCTCAAGTGGATCCCACAAGCCTGCACGGCACTACCTGTCTCCAGACTCAGTTTTTTTTTTTTAAGAGAAAACGTTAACTGCGGGGGAAGAAAGAGATCCCTATAAAAAGGATGAAGACTAAAAGTGATGCAACACGAGGACTTCCTAGGGGTCACCAATCTTAGTATTACTCTCGCCTGAGCATGCTTAACTATAGAGTTCTGATGGGATCTATTGTATTAGTGCTAGCACGAACGCGCCCGTCATGATCTCTTCGAAATTCTTAGATATAATGTAGCGGCCATCGCATGCCATCAGTAACCCTCCCACGTCCAGGCCTGTAGGGCACCAGACCTTTCAAGTGGATCCCGCGAGCTCGCATGGCACTACCTGTCTCCAGAATCAGTTTTTTTTTTTAAGAGGAAATGTTAACTGCGGGGGAAGAAAGAGATCCCTATAAAAATTATGGAAAAAAATGTTGAATTAAAAATAAAATAGATGAAGACTAAAAAGGATGCAACACGAGGACTTCCCAGGGGGTCACCCATCCTAGTACTACTCTCGTCCAAACACGCCTAATTGTGGAGTTCTGATGGGATCCAATGCATTAGTGCTGGTATGATCTTACCCATCCCAATCTTTTTGAAATTCCTTGATATAACATTGCGGCCATTGCACGCCATCTGTGACCCTCCCACCATCCTAGCCAGTAGGGTACCAGACTCTTCAAGTGGGTCCCATGAGCCTGCATGGCACTGTCGGTCTCCAGACTCAATTTTTTTTTAAGAGAGAACGTTACCTGCGATAGAAGAAAGAGATCTCCATAAAAATTATGAAAAAAAGTCTTGAAATAAAAATAAAAAGGATGAAGATTAAAAAGGGTGTGACACGAGGACTTCCCAGGGGGTCACCCATCACAGGACTACTCTCACCCAAGCACGCTTGACTGCGGAGTTCTGATGGGATGCAACGCGAAGACTTTCCAGTGGGTAACCCATCCCAGTACTACTCTCACCCAAGCACGCTTGACTGCAGATTTCTAATGGGATCCGGTGCATTAGTGCTGGTATGATCGTACCCACCATGTTCACTTTGAAATTCGTTGATATAATGTTGCGGTCGTTGCACGCCATCTTTAACCCTCCCACTGTCCCGGCCTGTTGGTTACCGAACCCTTCAAGTGGGTCCCGCGAGCTCGCACGGCATTGTCGGTCTCCAGACTCAATTTTTTTTGAGAGAAAATGTTATCTGCGGTAGAAGAAAGAGATCTCCATAAAAATTATGAAAAAAAGTCTTGAAATAAAAATAAAAAGGATGAAGATTAAAAGGGGTGCAACACGAGGACTTCCCAGGGTGTCACCCATCCCAGTACTACTCTCGCCCAAGCACGCTTGACTGCGGAGTTCTGATGGGTTCCGATGCATTAGTGCTGGTATGATTGCACCCATCACGATCTCTTCAAAATTCGTAGATGTAACGTAGCGGCCGTTGCATGCCGTCAGTAACCCTCCCACCATCTAGGCTTGCAGGGTACCGGATCCTTCAAGTGGGCCCGCGAGCTCGCACAGCACTATAGGTCTCTAGACTCAATTTTTTTTGAGAGAGAGCGTTAACCATGGCAGAAGAAAGAGATCTCTATAAAAATTATGGAAAAAAGTATTGAAATAAAATTAAAAAGCAAAAAAATTATGGAAAAAAGTCTTGAAATAAAAATAAAAAGGATGAAGATTAAAAGGGATGCAACACGAGGACTTCCCAGGGGGTCATCCATTTTAGTACTACTCTCTCCCAAGCACGCTTAACTATGGAGTTCTGATGGGATCCGAAACATTAATGCTCGCATGATCGCACCAATAATGACCTCTTTGAAATTCTTAGATATAATGTAGCGGCCATTGCACACCATCAGTAACCCTCCCACGTCCAGGCCTGTAGGCCATCGGACCCTTCAAGTGGATCCCGTGAGCCCGCACAGCACTGCCTGTCTCCAAACTCAATTTTTTTTTTAAGAGAAACATTACCAGCAGTAGAAGAAAGAGATCCCCATAAAAATTATGAAAAAAAATGTTGAATTAAAAATAAAATAGATAAAGATTAAAAAAAAATACAACATGAGGACTTTCCAGGAGGTCACCCATCCTAGTACTATCCTCGTCCAAGCACACTTAACTATGAAGTTTTGATGGGTTTCGACGCATTAGTGCTAGTATGATCGCACCTATCACGATCTCTTCGAGATTCATTGATATAACATTGCGGCCGTTGCACACCATCTGTAACCCTCCCATCATCCTGACCTGCTAGGTATCAGATCCTTCAAGTGGGTCCCGCGAGCCCGCACGGCACTGCCTGTCTCCAGACTCAGTCTTTTTTTTTTAAGAGAAAACGTTACCTGCGGCAGAAGAAAGAGATCTCCATAAAAATTATGAAAAAAAGTCTTGAAATAAAAATTAAAAGGATGAAGATTAAAAGGGGTGCAACATAAGGACTTCCCAGTGGGTCACCCATCCCAGTATTACTCTCGCCCAAGCACGCTTGACTGTGGAGTTCTGATGGGATCCGGTGCATTAGTGCTGGTATGATCGCACCCATCATGATCTCTTCGAAATTCATAGATATAGTGTAGCGGCTGTTGCACGCCATATGTGACCCTCCCACCGTCCAGGCCTGTAGGGTACCGGACGCTTGAAGTAGGCCCGCGAGCCTGCACGGCACAGTAGGGCTTCAAACTCAGTTTTTTTTTTTGAGAAAGAATGTTAACTGCGGTAGAAGAAAGAGATTTCAATAAAAATTATGAAAAAAAGTGTGGAAATAAAAATAAAAAGCTTAAAAATTATGAAAAAAATCTTGAAATAGAAATAAAAAGGATGAAGACTAAAAGGAATGCATCACGAGGACTTCCTAGGGGGTCACCCATCCTAGTACTACTCTCATCCAAGTACGCTTAACTATAGAGTTCTGATGGGATCCGATGCAATAGTGCTGGCATGATCGCACCCATCATAATCTCTTCAAAATTCTTAGATATAACGTAGCTGCCATCGCACGCCATCAGTAACACTCCCACGTCTAGGCCTGTAGGGCACCGAACCCTTCAAGTGGATCCCGTGAGCCCGCAGGACAATGCCTGTCTCCAGACTCAATTATTTTTTTTAAGAGAAAACGTTACCTGCGACAGAAGAAAGAGATCCCAATAAAAATTATGGAAAAATGTGTTGAGTCAAAAATAAAATAGGCGAAGATTAAAAAGCATGCAACACGAGGACTTCTCAGGGGGTCACCCATCAAAGTACTACTCTCGCTCAAGCACGATTAACTGCGGAGTTCTGATGGGATCCGATGCATTAGGGCTGGTATGATCTCTCCCATCACGATCTCTTCAAAATTTATTGGTATAACGTTGCGGCCGTTGCACGCCATCTATAACCCTCCCACCATCCTGGCCTATTGGGTACTGGACCCTTCAAGTGGGTCCCACGAGCCCGCACGGTACTGTCAGTCTCCAGACTTAGTTTTTTTTGATAGAAAATATTACCTATGGCAGAAGAAAGAGATTTATAAAAATTATGAAAAAAAATCTTGAAATAAAAATAAAAAGGATGAAGATTAAAAGGGGTGCAACACGAGGACTTTTTAGGGGGTCACCTATTCCAGTACTACTCTCACCCAAGCACGCTTGACTGCGGAGTTCTGATGGGATCCGGTGTGTTAGTGCTGGTATGATCGCACCCATCATGATCTCTTCAAAATTCATAGATATAATGTAGCGACTGTTGCACACCGTTTGTATCCCTCCCACCATCCAAGCCTGCAGGGTACCGGACCCTTCAAGTGGGCCTGCAAGCCCGCACGGCACTATAGGTCTCCAGACTCAGTTTTTTTTTTAGAGAGAGAATGTTAACCATGGTAGAAGAAAGAGATCTCCATAAAAATTACGGAAAAAAGTATTGAAATAAAAATAAAAAGCAAAAAAAATTATGAAAAAAATTCTTGAAATAGAAATAAAAAGGATGAAGATTAAAAGGGATGCAACACGAGGACTTCCCAGGTGGTCACCTATCGTTGTACTACTCTCGCCCAAGCACGCTTAACAACGGAGTTCTGATGAGATCTGGTGCATTAATGTTGGCATGATGACACCAATCATGATCTCTTTGAAATTCTTAGAAACAATGTAGCGGCCATCGCACGCCATCAGTAACCCTCCCAAGTCCAGGCCAGTAGGCCACCGGACCCTTCAAGTGGATCCCGCGAGCCTGCACGGCATTGCCTGTCTCCAGACTCAATTTTTTTTTAAGAGAAAATGTTACCTACGATAGAAGAAAGAGATCTCCATAAAAATTATGGAAAAATATGTTGAATTAAAAATAAAATAGATGAAGATTAAAAAGGATGCAACACGAGGACTTCCCAAGGGATCACCCATCCTAGTACTACTCTCGCCCAAGCATGGTTAACTGCAGAGTTCTGATAGGATTCGATGCGTTAGTGCTGGTATGATCGCACCCATCATGATCTCTTCGAAGTTTATTGATATAACATTGTGACCGTTGCACACCATCTATAACCCTCCCACCGTCCTGACCTGTTGGGTACCGGACCCTTCAACTAGGTCCCGTGAGCCCGCACGGCACTGCCTGTCTCCAGACTCAATTTTTTTTTTAAGAGAAAATATTACTTGTGGCAGAAGAAAGAGATCTCTATAAAAATTATAAAAAAAAATCTTGAAATAAAAATTAAAAGGATGAAGATTAAAAGAGGGCAACACGAGGACTTCCCAGTGGGTCACCCATCCCAATACTACTCTCGTCCAAGCATGCTTGACTACGGAGTTCTGATGGGATCCGGTGCATTAGTGCTGGCATGATCGCACCCATCACAATCTCTTCGAAATTCGTGGATATAATGTAGCGGCCGTTGCACGCCATCAGTGACCCTCCCACCGTCCAGGCCTGCAGGGTACCGGACCCTTCAGGTGGGCTCGTGAGCCCGCACGGCACAGTAGGTCTCCAGACTCAATTTTTTTTTTTAGAGAGAACATTAACCACGAAAGAAGAAAAGGATCTCCATAAAAATTATGGAAAAAAGTGTTGAAATAAAAATAAAAAGAACAAAGATTAAAAGGGTTGCAACACGAGGATTTCCCAAGAGGTCACCCATCCTAGTACTACTCTCGTCCAAGCATGCTTGACTGCGGAGTTCTGATGGGATCCAGTGCATTAGTGCTGGTATGATCACACCCATCTTGATCACTTCAAAATTTATTGATATAATGTAGCGGCCATTGCACACCATCTGTAACCCTCCCACCATCCAGGCCTGCAGGGTACCGGACCCTTCAAGTGGGACCATAAGCCCGCATGGCACTGTAGGTCTCTAGACACAGTTTTTTTTTTAAGAGAACATTAACCACGGCAGAAGATAGAGATCTCCATGAAAATTGTGAAAAAAAGTATTGAAATAAAAATAAAAAGCATAAAAATTACTGAAAAAAGTCTTGAAAAATTGAAATAAAAAGGATGAAGATTCAAAGGGATGCAACACGAGGACTTCCCATGGGGTCACCCATCCTAGTACTACTCTCGCCCAAGCATGCTTGATTGCGGAGTTCTTATGGAATCTGATGCATTAGCGCTGGTATGATCACACCCATCACGATCTCTTCGAAATTCATGGATATAACGTAGTGGCCATTGCACACCATCTGTAACCCTCCCACCGTCTAGACCTGCAGGGTACCGGACCCTTCTAGTGGGCCCACGAGCCCGCTCGACACTGTAGGTCTCCAGACTCAGTTTTGTTTTTTGAGAGAAAATGTTAACCATGGCAGAAGAAAGAGATCTCCATTAAAATTATGAAAAAAAATGTTGAAATAAAAATAAAAAGCTTAAAAATTACAGAAAAAAGCCTTGAAATAGAAATAAAAAGGATGTAGATTAAAAGGGATGCAACACGAGGACTTCCCAGGGGATCGCCCATCCAAGTACTACTCTCACCCAAGCATGCTTAACTATGGAGTTCTGATGGGATCTGGTGCATTAGTGTTGGCTTGATCGCACCAGTCATGATCTCTTCGAAATTCTTAGATATAACGTAGTGGCCGTCGCACGCCATCAGTAACCCTCCCACGTCCAGGCCTATAGGGCACTGCCAGTCTCCAGACTCAGTTTTTTTTTTTAAATTGAAAATATTACCCACGGCGGAAGAAAGAGATCCCTATAAAAATTATGAAAAAAAATGTTGAACTAATAATAAAATAGATGAAAATTAAAAAGGATGCAACACGAGGACTTTCCAAGGTGTCACCCATCCTAGTACTACTCTCGTCCAAACATGCTTAACTGCGGAGTTCTGATGGGATCCGATGCATTAGTGCTGGTATGATCGCGTCCATCATGATCTCTTCAAAATTCATTGATATAACATTACGGCCATTCCATGCCATCTGAAACCCTCCCACCGACCTGGCCTGTTGGGTACCAGACACTTCAAGTGGGTCCCGTGAGCCTGAACGGCACTGTCAGTCACCAGACTCAATTATTTTTTGAGAGAAAATGTTACTTGCGGCTAAAGAAAGAGATCTCCATAAAATTCATGAAAAAAAAATTTGAAATAAAAATAAAAAGGATGAAGATTAAAAGGGGTGCAACATGAGGACTTTCCGGAGGGTCACCCATCCTATTACTACTCTCGCCCAAGCATGCTTGACAGCGGAGTTCTGGTGGGTTCCAGTGCATTAGCGCTGGAATGATCGCACCCATCACGATCTCTTCGATATTCATGGATATAATGTTGTGACCGTTGCACGCCATCTGTAACCCTCCCACTATCCAAGCCTGCAGGATATCGGACCCTTCAAGTGGGCCCACGAGCCCGCACGGCGCTGTAGGTCTCCAGACTCAATTTTTTTTTTAGAGAGATTGTTATCCACAGCAAAAGAAAGAGATCTCCATAAAAATTATAGAAAAAAGTTTGGAAATAAAAATAAAAAGCATAAAAATTATGAAAAAAAGTCTTGAAATAGAAATAAAAAGGATGAAGACTAAAAGGGATGCAACACGAGAACTTCCCAAGGGGTCACCCATCATAGTACTAATCTCACCCAAGCATGCTTAACTATCGAGTTCTGATGGGATCCGATGCATTAGTGCTATCACGATCGCGCTCATCATGATCTCTTCGAAATTCTTAGATATAACGTAGCGGCCGTTGCACGCTATCAATAACTTTCCACGTCCAAGCCTGTAGGCATCGGACCCTTCAAGTAGATCCCGCGAGCCCGCACGGTACTGTCTGTCTCCAGACTCAATTTTTTTTAAAAAAAAAAATGTTACCCGCGATGGAAGAAAGAGATCCCTATAAAAATTATGAAAAAAAGTATTGAATTAAAAATAAAATAGATGAAGATTAAAAAAGATGCAACATGAGGACTTCCCAAGGGGTCACCCATCCTAGTACTAGTCTTGCCCAAACACGCCTAACTGTGGAGTTCTGATAGGATCCGATGCATTAGTGCTGGTATAATCGCATGCATCACGATGCATTGTCGGTCTCCAGACTTAGTTTTTTTCTTGAGAGAAAACATTACCTGCGGCAGAAGAAAGAGATTTTCATAAAAATTATGAAAAAAAATCTTGAAATAAAAATAAAAAGGATGAAGATTAAAAAGGGTGCAAGACGAGGACATCCCAAGGGGTCACCCATCCCAGTACTACTCTCGCCCAAGCATGCTTGACTGTGGAGTTATGATGGGATCCGGTGCATTAGTGCTGGAATGATCGCACCAATTATGATCTCTTCAAAATTCATTGATATAATGTAGCGGCCGTTGCACACCATCTGTAACCCTCCCACCGTCCAGGCTTGCAGGGTACTGGACCCTTCAAGTAGGCCCACGAGCCCGCACGGCACTGTAGGTCTCCGGACTTAATTTTTTAGAGAGAATGTTAACCGCGGTAGAGGAAAGAGATATCCATAAAAATTATGGAAAAATTATTGAAATAAAAATAAAAAGCATAAAAATTACCAAAAAAATTCTTGAAATAGAAATAAAAAGGACGAAGATTAAAAGAGATGCTACACGAGGATTTCCCACGGGGTCACCCATCCTAGTACTACTCTCGCCCAAGCACGGTTATGGAGTTCTGATGGGATCCGGTGCATTAGTGCTGGCATGATCGCACGCATCATGATCTCTTCAAAATTCTTAGATATAACATAGCGGCCGTCGCACGCCATCAGTAAGCCTCCCACGTCCAGGCCTGTAGGGCATCAGACCCTTCATGTGGATCCCACGAGCCCGCACGGCACTATCTATCTCCAGACTCAATTTTTTTTTTAAGAAAAAATGTTACCTGCAGTAGAAGAAAGAGATCCCCAAAAAAAATATGGAAGGAAGTGTTGAATTAAAAATAAAATAGATGAAGATTAAAAAGGATGCAACACAAGGACTTCCCAGGCAGTCACCCATCCTAGTACTACTCTCGCCCAAACATGCTTAACAGTGGAGTTCTGATGGGATCCGGTGCATTAGTGCTGGTATGATCGCACCCATCATGATCTCTTCGAAATTTATTGATACAACATTGCGGTCATTGCACGCCATCTGTAACCCTCCCGCAATCCTGGCCTGTTGGGTACCGGACCCTTCAAGTTGGTCCCACATGCCTGCACGGCGCTGCCTGTCTCCAGACTCAGTTTTTTTTTTTAAGAGAAAACGTTACCTACGGTAGAAGAAAGAGATCTCCATAAAAATTATGAAAAAAAGTCTTGAAATAAAAATAAAAAGGCTAAAGATTAAAAGGGGTGCAACACGAGAACTTTCCAGGTGGTCACCCATTCGAGTACTACTCTCACCCAAGCACGCTTGACTGCGGAGTTTTGATGGGATCCGGTGCGTTAGTGCTGGTATGATCGCACCCATCACAATCTCTTCGAAATTCTTGGATGTAACGTAGCAGCTGTTGCACGCCATCTGTAACCCTCCCACTGTCTAGTCCTACAGGGTACCAGACCTTACAAGTGGGCGCACCAGCCCACATGGCACAGTAGGTCTCCAGACTCAGTTTTTTTTTTAGAGAGAACATTAACCGTGGTTGAAGAAAGAGATCTCTATAAAAATTATGGAAAAAAATATTGAAATAAAAATAAAAAGCATAAAAATTACCAAAAAATCTTAAAATAGATATAAAACGGACAAAGATTAAAAGGGATGCAACACGAGGACTTCCCAAGGGATCACCCATCCTAGTACTACTCTCGTCCAAGCACGCTTAACTACGGAGTTCTAATGGGATCCAATGCATTATTGCTGGCATGATTGCACCCATCATGATCTCTTCAAAATTCTTAGATATATCGTAGCGGCCATCGCACGCTATCAGTAACCCTCCCATGTCCAGGCCTGTAGGGCACCAGACCCTTCAAGTGGATCCCACGAGCCCGCACGGCACTGCCTGTCTCCAGACTCAGTTTTTTTTTTTTAAGAGAAAACGTTACCCGCAGTGGAAGAAAGAGATCCCTATAATAATTATGAAAAAAATATTGAATTAAAAATAAAATAGACGAAGATTAAAAAGGATGCAACATGAGGACTTCCCAGGGGGTCACTCCCACGTCCAGGCCTGTAGGGCACCGAACCCTTTAAGTGGATCCTGCGAGCCCGCATGGCACTGCCTGTCTCCAGACTCAATTTTTTTTTTAAGAGAAAATATTACCTGTTGCAGAAGAAAGAGATCCCCATAAAAATTATGAAAAAAAATATTGAATTAAAAATAAAATAGATGAAGATTAAAAAGGATGCAATATGAGGATCTCCCACGGGGTCTCCCATCCTAGTACTACTCTCGCCCAAGCATGTTTAACTGCGAAGTTCTGATGGGATTCGGTGCATTAGTGCTGGTATGATCACATCATGATCTCTTCAAAATTCATTGATATAATGTTGTGGCTATTGCACGCCTTCTATAACCCTCCCACCATCCTGGCCAGTTGGGTACCGGACCCTTCATGTGGGTCCCGCGAGTGCGCATGGCACTGCCTCTCTCCAAACTCAATTTTTTTTAAAGAGAAAACGTTACCTCCGACCGAAGAAAGAGATCTCCATAAAAATTATGAAAAAAAAACTTGAAATAAAAATAAAAAGGATGAAGATTAAATGGGGTGCAACACGAGGACTTCCCAGTAGGTCATCTGTCCTAGTACTACTCTCGCCCAAGCACGCTTGACTGCAGAGTTCTGATGGGATCCGATGCATTAGTGCTGGTATGATCACACCCATCACAATCTCTTCAAAATTCATGGATATAACGTAGCATCCATTTTACACCATCTGTAACCATCCCACCATTCAGGCCTGCAGGGTATCGGACCCTTCAAGTGGGCCCGTGAGTCCGCACGGTACTGTAGGTCTCCAGACTCAGTTTTTTTTTGAGAGAGAATGTTCACCACGGCAGAAAAAAAAGATCTCCATAAAAATTATAGAAAAAAATATTGAAATAAAAATAAAAAGCATAAAAATTACAGAATAAAGTCTTAAAATAGAAATAAAAAGGATGAAGATTAAAAGGGATGCCATCATGATCTCTTCAAAATTCTTAGATATAACGTTGCGGCCATTGCACGCCATTAGTAACCCTCCCACATCCAGGCCTGTAGGGCACCGGACCCTTCAAGTGGATCCCACGAGCCCGCACGGCACTGCCTGTCTCCAGACTCTGTTTTTTTTTTTAAGAAAAAATGTTACCAGCGGCAGAAGAAATAGATCCCCATAAAAATTATGAAAAAAAGTGTTGAATTAAAAATAAAATAGGTGAAGATTAAAAAGGATGCAACATGATGACTTCCCAGAGGGTCACCCATCCTAGTACTACTTTCGTCCAAGCACGCTTAACTGCAGTGTTCTGATGGGATCCGATGCATTAGTGTTGGTTTGATCGGATCCACCACAATCTCTTCGAAATTGATTGATATAATGTTGCGGCCGTTGCATGCCATTTGTAACCCTCCCACCATCCTGGCCTGTTGGGTACCGGATCCTTCAAGTGGGTCCTGCGAGCCTGCACGACACTGTCAGTCTCCAAACTCAGTTTTTTTTTAGAGAAAATGTTACTTGCAGCAGAAGAAAGAGATCTCCATAAAAATTATGAAAAAGAGTCTTGAAATTAAAATAAAATGGACTTTATTAATAGGGGTGCAACACGAGGACATCCCAGGGGGTTACCCATCGCAGTATTACTCTCGCCCAAGCATGCTTGATTGCGGAGTTCTGATGGGATTCGGGTCATTAGTGCTGGTATGATCACACCCATCATGATCTCTTCAAAATTCATTGATATAACGTAGCATCCGTTGCATGCCATCTGTAACCCTCCCACTATCCAGGCCTGCAGGGTATCGGACTCTTCAAGTGGGCCCACGAGCCCGCATGGCACTGTAGGTATCCAGACTCAGTTCTTTTTTAGAGAGAATGTTAACCACGACAGAAGAAAGTGATCTCCATAAAAATTACGGAAAAAAATATTGAAATAAAAATAAAAAGTATAAAAATTATGGAAAAAAGTCTTGAAATAGAAATAAAAAAGACGAAGATTAAAATGGATGCAACACGGCGACTTCCTCTTAACCACAGAGTTTTGTTGGGATCCGATGCATTAGTGCTAGCATGATCACACCCATCATGATCTCTTTGAAATTCTTAGATATAACATAGCGGCCATCGCACGCCATCGTCACTCTCCCACGTCCAGGCCTGTTGGGCACCAGACCCTTCTAGTGGACCCGCGAGCCCGCATGGCACTGCCTGTCTCTAGACTCAATTTTTTTTTTTAAGAGAAAATATTATCCGCGGCGGAAGAAAGAGATCCCCATAAAAATTATGGAAAAAAGTGTTGAATTAAAAATAAAATAGGTGAAGATTTAAAAGGATGCAACACGAGAACCTCCCAGAGGGTGACCCATCCTAATACTACTCCCGTCCAAGCACGCTTAACTATGGAGTTCTGATCGGATCCGGTGCATTAGTGCTGGTATGATCGCACCCATCATGATGTCTTCGAAATTCATTGATACAACGTTGCGGCCATTGCACGCCATCTGTAACCCTCCCACCATCTTGGCCTGTTGGGTATCGGACCCTTCAAGTGGGTCCTGCGAGGCCGCACGGCACTGTCGGTCTTCAGACTCAGTTTTTTTTAAGAAAAAATGTTACCTGCAGCAGAAGAAAGAGATCTTCATAAAAATTATGAATAAAAATCTTAAAATAAAAATAAAAAGGATGAAGATTAAAAGGGGTGCAACATGAGGACTTCCCAGGATGTCACCCATCCTAGTACTACTCTCGCCCAACCATGCTTGACTGCGGAATTCTGCTGGGTTCCGATGGGTTAGTGCTGGCATGATCGTACCTATCATGATCTCTTCAAAATTCATGGATATAACATAGCGGCCGTTGCACGCCATTTGTAACCCTCCCACTGTCCAAGCCTGCAGGGTACCGGACCCTTCAATTGGGCCCGCGAGCCCGCACGGTGCAGTAGGTCTCCAGACCCTTCAGTTTTTTTTAGAGAGAACGTTAACCACGATAGAGGAAAGAGATTTTCATAAAAATTATGAAAAAAAGTGTTGAAATAAAAATAAAAAGCATAAAAATTATGAAAAAAAGTGTTCAAATAGAAATAAAAAATACAAAGATTAAAAGAAATGCAACATGAAGACTTCTAAGAGGTCACCCATTCTAGTACTACTCTCGCTCAAGCATGCTTAACTATGAAGTTCTGAAGCATTAGTGCTGGGATGATCGCACCCATCATGATCTCTTCGAAATTCTTAGATATAACGTAGCGGCCGTCGCACACCATCAGTAATCCTCCCATGTCCAGGCCTGTAGGTTACCAGACCCTTCAAGTGGATCCTGTGAGCCCGCACGGCACTGTCTGTCTCCAGACTCAATTTTTTTTTTGAGAAAAAATGTTACCTGCAGTAGAAGAAAGAGATCCCTATAAAAATTATAGAAAACAATGTTGAATTAAAAATAAAATAGATGAAGATTAAAAAGAATGCAACACGAGGACTTTCCAAGCAGTCACCCATCCTAGTACTACTCTCATCCAAGCATGCCTAACTATGAAGTTCTGATGGGATCTGATGCATTAGTGCTGGTGTGATCGTACCCATCATGATCTCTTCAAAATTTGTTGATATAACGTTGCGGCCGTTGCATGCAATTTGTAACCCTTCCACCGTTCTGGCCTGTTGGGTACCGGACCCTTCAAGTGGGTCTCGTAAGCCCGCACGGCACTGCCTGTCTCCAGACTCAATTTTTTTTTTTGAGAGAAAATATTACCTACAGCAGAAGAAAGAGATCTCAGTAAAATTATGTAAACTTGAAATAAAAATAAAAAGGATGAAGATTAAAAGGGGTGCAACACGAGGACTTCCCAGGGGATCACCCATCCCAGTACTACTCTCGCCCAAGCACGCTTGACAGTGGAGTTTTGAAGGGATCCGGTGCATTAGTGCTGGTATGATCGCACCCACCATGATCTCTTCAAAATTCATGGATATAACATAGCGGCCATTGCACGCCATCTGTAACCCTCCCATCGTCCTGTCCTGTTGCGTACTGGACCCTTCAAGTGGGTCCTACGAGCCCGCACAGCACTGCCTGTCTCCAAACTCAGTTTTTTTTTGAGAGAAAATATTACTTGCGGTAGAAGAAAGAGATCTCCATAAAAATTATGAAAAAAAGTGTTGAAATAAAAATAAAAGGATGAAGATTAAAAGGGTGCAACACGAGGACTTCCCATGGGGTCACCCATCCTAATACTACTCTCTCCCAAGCACGCTTGGCTATGGAGTTCTGATGGGTTCCGGTGCATTAGTGCTGGTATGATCGCACCCATCATGATTTCTTCAAAATTTATAGATATAACATAGCGGCCATTGCATGCCATCTATAACCCTCCCACCGTCCAGGCCTGCAAGGTATCGGACCCTTCAAGTGGGCCTGCGATTCCGCACGGCACTGTAGGTCTCCAGGCTCAGTTTTTTTTTGAGAGAACGTTAACCGCGGCTGAGGAAAGTGATCACCATAAAAATTATGAAAAAAAGTATTGAAATAAAAATAAAAAGCATAAAAATTATGGAAAAAAGTCTTGAAATAGAAACCAAAAAGACGAAGATTAAAAGGGATGCAACACGAGGACTTTCCAGGGGGTCACCCAACCTTGTACCACTCTCACCCAAGCACGTTTAACTATGGAGTTCTGATGGACTCTGGTGTATTAGTGCTGACATGATCGCACCCATCATGATCTTTTCAAAATTTTTAGATATAACGTAGCGGCCATCGCACACCATCAGTAACCCTCCTGAAGGAACCAGATCTAGGGTTTCAGGGTTAGATCTTGAAACTTTTTCAAGATCAGACAGCGAAAGACTAAAATAAATCAAAATTTATCTTATAAAATTAGAAAATTTCTAGATCTAAGATCCTATTACATGATTATTACATGGCATTAAATCAGAAACTAAAATATAAAGAGCAAGAACTACATGTTGATCATATCAACATGTTTCTATACTACATCTAATGTATGTAAAATATAATAGATCAAATCTATTACCTTGCAAGTAAGATGTTCTAACTTTATTGATCTAGGCTTGAGGATGATATTGCAAGCTGCAAATGCATCCGGCCTCTAGGAGTCATTCACACGAGCCCACGAATCACGATAAAAAATCCTGGTCTAGAAAATCAACACAGTATGCTAGTACTATGCTGATCCTTCTTCGATGGTCGATCAGATGCCTCCTTCTTCTTGATTTAGACTCTTTCAAAGATGAGAAGTAGGAGAAAGAGTTTTAGATGTGAGACACTCTCAGAAAACTCACAGATGGAGGAAGAGAAGAGGTGCACTCAGCAACCCTAGAAGAAGACCCTCTTCTTCTTCTCTTTGCTCTAACCTAGATACTTAGCTTTGTGTCTATTATTTCTCCATGCCTCTACACTCTTTCTCTTTGATTTTTACATGCCCTAAAGTTCACTCAATTCTCTATAATCCATGAAAATTTTAGGAAGAAATTCATCTTAAATAATGAGATATGAAGAATCTTTGTCTAGGTCAAATACCTAGTCAAGGAAAATCCAAACAGGGCAAGAAAAGTGGTGCCCAACTCTTGGGAACCCCCTCCTTATTTTTCTACCATGGACCACTAGAAAAGGGCACATAATATGTGCCATAAAAGAAATAAAAATCTCAAAAAAAAATTAGATAAAATCAGTGCCATAAGGAAAGAGTTTTGATTTCCTAAAATTCTATCTCATAGAATTTGAAATCCAAACTAATTTCTACTTTGACTTGGTCCACAACCACATTTTATGTAAGAGAGAAAGAGTGAAAAGCTTTAGACATGTGTGAAGACTTAGAAGAGAAGGTTTTGTCACATAAAATAAGAGAGAGTGGGCATGGGGGGCTAAGGTGGCGCAAGGTGGAATCCTAGTCTTACTAGGATTCAATCTATGACTTGTTCAAATTTGGTTTCTCAAACCAAATCAAACCAAAACCAAATCAATGTAATTAAAATATATCTTAACTTAATTAAGAATCTAATTAAATTAAATTAAATTAAATTTAAATCTGATTTAATTTTTTAATCGAATTAGAAATTAGGTTGACCCAAGTCCTAATTGAACTAGGACTAGTTTTTCCTTGCACTTGGCTTATCCAATAAACCAATTGAACTTGATCTAATCAAGTCCAAACTAAATCCAATTAAATTATATTTAATTTGACTTAATCTTAATCCATTGGCTTAGTCAAATTAAGCCAATTAGCAATCGAATTGCTAATCGATCCTCCTGCAACACTTGCACTAGGTTAAATGTCAATCGTATTGATCGTTTAACCCTAGAACGATTCTTAGTCGTTGATCAACCATCCGATCGAATCGTGAACTCTAATATGTGTGACCTCATAGATCTGAACCTAAACTAGTAGCATAGAAATAAATTTTTATACCAATCAAAGTGATCATCTAGCAATGGTACCCGATGGCCGAATAGGTCGAATGTGTAGAACAACATCCTTAGAACCCATCCGGATATATAGTTTCCATATAATTCATCTCCTTGACCAAAATGCTCATAGGACACCTCAGAGTTCAACTGTCAACTCTGATTAGGTTGTCCACATTATATTTCAAAATATCAAATCCATCTGTTGGATTATCCTGACCAAGGTTTTGCTAAATTGAAATACAATGACTCATTCTTCTCCAACTCTTGGAGTGGTCAATCCCATCTTGATCACACTCTGACTTCGCAAGTACTTGACTGTGCCCAAAAGTCTTCCGTCACTGAATTAGAAATTCAGTTAGTCCAGTACCAAAGCACAATGAGTTGCTTGCAAGTCACTGAGGCGATCTCAGGTCTAAGGGACACTTATACCTATATCCCATCAGAGACATTCTCGACAGCAGAATGCTCTGGAGTTAGTCACGTTCAATGACGATGTAATCTTACATCTCACCTGTATGCCATACCAGTGTCTCCACACTCCTTGGTTAAGAGGACAACCAACCCATATGGCCTACAGCGACCTATGCTCGATAGAAACTGTCATCCTTATTAATAGCCCATCATTTGATCATGAATAGTTTTAAGGACTAATCGATAAATCCTCTCTTTATCGAACCTAAATAGTCCTAAGGACTTCATTACAACAATGGAGTTCATTAGAAGATGAAAACTTATGATGAAAATACCAAAAATATATTTTATTTATTAACAAATCAATTACAATACAAGATTGCTCAACCATCAACAGGTTGATGATTGGCTTTTGGGATATATTTTTCAACAACTTCCACTTGTCCTAAAGCCACTCGGTACAGTATCTAATACCCATCTTCAACTTATGGTTGTCGAACTCCTTTATTGCAAGGGCTCTAGTGAAGGGGTCGGTCAGGTTCTTCTTTCCGTCGATCTTCTAAAGGTCGACGTCACCTCGATCCACGATCTCTCGGATCAGGTGGAAGCGACGTAAAATGTGATTCATCCACTGATGTGCTTTGGGTTCCTTCGCCTGAGCTATGGCACCAGTGTTGTCGTAGTAGAGCAGGATCGGACCATCGAGGGAGGGTGCTACTCCTAGCTCGGTGATCAATTTTTTCAGCCACACAGCTTCCTTCACGGCATCCGATGTTGCGATGTACTCTGCCTCACAAATAGAGTCTGTCACAGTATGCTGCTTGGAACTCTTCCAGCAGATGGCTCCACCATTCAGAGTAAAGATATAACCCGACACGCTTCTGCTGTCATCATGGTCAGATTGAAAGCTGGAGTCTGTGAATCCCACAAGTTTCAGATCTGATTCGCCATAAACCAATCATTGGTACTTAGTATTTCTCAAATACTTAAGGATGGCTTTAACCACTTTCCAGTAGTTTTGTCCAAGATCAGATTGGTATCTACTCACTACTCCTAGTGAGTATGCCACATCTGGCCTTGTACATGTCATGGCGTATATGATAGATCCCACGATCGAAGCATATGGGACTCTACTCATACACTCTCTCTCTTCAAGAGTTGTCAGACAATCTTTCTTAGAGAAATAAATTCCATGGTCTATCGGTAGATAGCCCTTCTTAGAATTCTTCATGCTGAACCTCTTCAGTACAGTGTCTACGTACGTGGACTGGGATAACCCAAGCATTCTTTTAGATCTATCCCTATAGATCTTCATCCTTAGGATGTAGGATGCTTCACCCAAGTCTTTCATGGAGAATTGCGATGACAACCAAACTTTTATTCCCTGTAGTGCGGGGATGTCATTCCTGATTAAGAGAATGTCATCCACGTACAAGACAAGGAATACCACAACTGGATCATTTGCCCATTTATAGATGCAGGCTCTTCTCTGTTCTTAACGAAGCCATACGTTTTGATCACCTTATCAAAATGCATGTTTCAACTCCGAAAAGCTTGCTTCAATCCATAAATGAATCTCTGAAGCTTGCACACCTTGGACTCATCTGTGGATGTAAACCCCTCAAGTTGTATCATATACACCTCTTTGGTCAGCTCTCCATTCAGGAAAGCTGTCTTTACATCCATCTGCCAAATCTCATAATCCAGATGGGCAGCTATTGCAAGCATTATTTGAATAGATTTGAGCATTACCACAAGGGAGAACATCTCGTTATAGTCAATACCATAATGTTGATGATACCCTTGACAATCAGATAGGCTTTATAGGTCTCAACCTTTCCGTCTGCACCCCTCTTTCTTTTGAAGACCCATTTACACCCAATGGGTTTAACCCCTTCAGGTGGGTCAACCAATGTCCATACATCGTTGACCTTCATGGACTCCATTTCAGATTTCATGGCTTCAAGCCATTTCTCGAAATTAGATCTCTGCATTGCATCCATATAGGTGATCGAATCTTCATTGTTCTCATCGAGTTCGATGAGATCACCGCTCCGAACCAAGAAATCATAGTATCTGTCCAGCTGATGCGGTACTCTATCGAATCACCTTAATGGTGCAGGTACATTGGGCTCTGGATTTGATCTAATCAAATCCAACTCAGGTTCAGCTATTGGTGTCGGTCCTTCTACCTGTTGAACTTCATCAAGTTCAACCTTAGAGGCAACGGTTCCTTCACCAAGGAACTTCTTTTCTAAAAAGGTTGCCTTAAGGCTGACGAACACCTTTTGTTCATCAGCATGGTAGAAAAAATATCCTTTGGTCTCTTTGGGGTACCCTATGAATGTGCATTTGTCAGACCTAGGTCCAAGTTTATCTGTAACTAACCATTTGACATAGGTCGGGCACCCCCAGACCCTAAGGTGTGAAAGTGCTGGCTTATGCCCTATCCATATCTCATATGGAGTCTTAATTACAGACTTACTTGGAACCCTATTTAACAGATAATAGGCCAATTCGAGTGCATATCCCCAGAAGGATATCGAGAAGCTGGTAAAATCCATCGTGGATCGAACCATGTCTAACAGAGTCCGATTTCTTCTTTTAGACATACTATTATGCTGTGGTATTTTTGGAGGAGTCTATTGGGAGAGAATCCCATTCTCTCCTAAATATGTGAGAAACTCACCAGAAAGGTATTCCTTTCCTCAGTCAGATCGAAGAGTTTTAATACTCTTTCCAGTTTGTTTTTCTACTTCACTTCGGAATCGTTTAAACATTTTAAATGAATCCGACTTATGTTTTATCAGATAAACATATCCATATCTGGATAGATCATCCATGAAAATGATGAAGTAGAAATATCTATCTCTAGCACTTGTGCTCATGGGCCCACATACATCAGTATGTACTAGGCCCAAGAGCTCAGTAGCTCTTTCATCATTTTCAGTAAAAGATGACTTGGTCATTTTACCAAGAAGACAGGACTCATAGGTTGGAAGTAATTCACAATCACTGACTTCGAAGATTTCCTCTTGAGTCAACCTGTTTATCCTGTTCTTGTTTATATGACCTAGCCTATAGTGCCATAAGTAGATATCTGATACACTATCTAATCTAGGATGCTTGCTAGTAGAATAGACTACGTTAACAGGTTGTGATAACATATACACACCATTGTTCAAATGTCCCCAAAAAATAGTAACACCATTCATAATGATATTACAAACTTATTTCGTTATTGAAATTTCATAATCATTTTTGGCCAGAAGGCCTACAGAAATAACATTTAAAAAGAAACTGGGACAGAAATGACAATCATTAAGAACAACAGTATGAAACTCAAATACAAGTTTCAAGATTCTTAATGCTAGAACTGGAACTGGTCTTCCATCTCCAACGTTCGGAAACCTCTCATCTTGCTTGAATCTCCTACTGACCTACAACCCCTACAATGAATTGCAAATATGGTAAGGGCTATCGATATCCAATACCCAGTCAGTTATATCACAAATAGAGAAATTACAAGGAG